>NC_034011.1:13781522-14081522 GCF_000346465.2 Prunus persica | reverse complement strand
CAAGATTTATACTAGTTCGGCGATGCCAGCATCCATTTTGAAGACGACATAGTAATCCACTATAATCAAATGAGAGAATACAATAGTGTTTAACACTCAGAAACCCAAGCTCACACACTCAAGAATATAAAAGGATTACAAATTGAGTACAATTTAGAGAAAGGGAAAAATAACCAATGACAACCACAATAGTTTTGCTGCCTAACTATTATTTTTCTTATCTCACTTTCTTTGCTGCCAACTTCTCTCTGCTATCTCTTTGGTGCAGCTCATTCTCTACTCTTCAGCACTTGCTTCCTTCCCCTTTTATAAACCCATGCAGCAGCTTACTAAAGAAGCAGCTGCATGCCTAAGGAAGCCACAATAAATGGCTGGTGGAAAAAATCCCCTAGGACGACATCATTAATGTCAAAGCACCAAAAAATATGTGCAGCCAGTCTTTGCTTTCCCCTTGTCTGCCAATCAGCCAACTACCAAAATAAATAGTCGAAAGCAACGTTGCACATGGGTGCAATCTTGAGTAAAATAGTCAACATAAGATGCATGATATATTGGCTTGCCTAGTGATGATTTGTATAAGCGTCTTTGAATCCCCTTCAATTTCCACCTGCAAAATCTTTAATCGTGTTTCTCAAATTAATGTTGTTTGAAAGCAAAGGCTTTAGCCTGTAAAATAAATGTATAACTTAAGGGAGAAGATCCTACATAACTAGATGAGCTTGTGCATTTCTGATGACAAAGCTTGCAATTGAGTTTTCATTGGATAAAACAGAGCCATCAAAGTTTTCGGCCGGATAATTTTTTTTCCGTTAACCGTACCAAAGTTTTCAGTAAAATCAGATCAATTAATTAAAAGTTCAGTTCGGTACATAGGTAGTACCTTTAACAAAAAAAGAAATTCTAAGAATCCCTACTACATATAATTAGAAGACTGAAATTGACATCATAGAATTACCAAGAATTTCACAAATGGACTAAATACAACTATCGTAGAGAAATACTAAGAATTCATTGTTAGATGTATGCCCTTAAAGCCAACTACTTATGTCATAGTTAGAATTAAGGGCATCTTTTGTAATGACTTATTAAGTTATTTATGGGCAAGACCCATTATTTGGATTTATGATTATGTTATCTTATGAAATACAAAACAACTATAGTCCTAGGAGTAAATATAAGTAGGCATGAGAATTATGTAATGAGATTGTATACATCGAGACTTATCATGATCCCTAATCCTAAATATGTTCCTGGCCATAGGAGTATCAATTGGACATTGACATAGAGCTAAGACCATAACACTTAGTCTTTTCTCTATATGTAGAGAATGACGAGGTCTCAAGTCATTGAGTGTGATGACACTAAGATATGTAAGTAGGTGCTTGCAGGAGAACAAGTACACTGAACGCAATCACATACTGTTCACCTGTTTTATGTTTGCTCCTGTGATGGTAGGGTAAAGTTCCATATTGCCTCGAAAACCATTGACTAGTCAACAAGTCAACTTTCTTTTGTGTGCGAGCGTGCCACTGCTAGTAATGAAAATCCTAGCAGACTTCTTAAAAATAGATAACTTGTGCCCAAAGTTACTGATTTCTAAACAAGCGATTGTGAATTTGGGTGAGGAATATCTCCCGAGTAAGTTCTTTTCTTGCCTCAGACTGGTGAGGACTTCACAATTTTTCACAGTACAAACTGATAGTTCTGGCCAGAATAAATGATAAGAAAGTGAACTGTTTTTAGGCTGAACTGCCTTTTACAAAGCTCAAAAAGGGAAAACCAACTCTAAAAAAGACAAAAAAGAGGGCTGGACTTCCATTTCTGCCTGGATAAATGCTTCTGATCCGGGCTGGATTGGGTATGTCTGTGCTGGACTGGACTGTCAAGTTTCAGCTGTAAATCAATACCAACATTCGAGTTTGGCAGAGCTTTAATCTATTTCAAGCCCTGGAAGGCTTTTTGAACGGGCAGGATTGGGACCTCTTCAGTCTGGAAATGGCAGAAGTCACTGGACTTGATGATTACTGAGTTAGAACTACACTGTGGTACCTATTCTGCTTAATCAGGGCTCTTCATAAATTTGTTGAGGTTTTCATATTTGTAAAACCCGAACTCTGTTTGGCTTGGCTTATGCTGAACCAAATTTTTAATGAGAGAAATCTCATTTTGAATGACTTATTTGTCTAACTCTGAACTGAAGTTGGAGATTTTGATTTGTAGCTGGCTTCTTTCTTATGGCTCAATGAGCTTTTGGTTGCTTCAGTGTTTTGAAGGTTTTTGGGATCAAGTGATCATTTTGAGTTTTTGTTTTTGATTGATTTTTGGCTGTCTTTTGACCTATTCACCTCCTCTCATATTTATAGAAAATGCTGGAGTGGGTATTTTAATCTTTTAATAATGGGGCGGCAAAATTTTCCAAGAGAAAGATCTTTTATTTTAAATGCGAAGAAAAAGGGAAGTTATCTTGTTCTGGCAGAGAAGAACCATCAATAATCAATTTCTGTTGATGTCTTTTCCTTGCTTTTCTGAAGGAAAGACCAACTCTTCTTTGTTCTCTGTTTGTTCTTGGTACAGAGAAAGAACACAATCTGACGTGATGGTCAGTTGGCTTTTCTTGTTTGAACAACTCCCTTTCTCCCCACTTATCTCTTGAGATTGTAGTTTGCTTATCTCTTGGAAAGATCACCTACTCTGATGCAGAATTATATACAAAAGGATTCTGATCTTTTGGCCGTTGAGTTTCAAAGAAGTCTTTATGCTAATGACATGCTTTCATTAATTATCAATCAACTCTCTTGTGGTAGTTGAAATTGTTGACTTTTCAAAGTCAAGTAGTCACGTGGGTTCTGAGAATAGGCTTTCCAAAAAGATCTGCTGACTTTGTACTCTGAGTTTTGAGATCAATGGTGAGCTTTTTAGAAGCTGGGCCTAACCAATTCTTCTTTAGATTTTTATTGATTTGCTTTAGTGGTCAATTGCCATTTAATTTGGCGTTTTTTTACAGCTCTGCCATTTCGTAAAATAGGTGGGCTTCTAATGTGGATTTGGGCTCTCTTTTCTTTGGAATCAAAGCCAGTCCTTTGTTCTTTTCTATTTTTGTGGGCCTTTCTTTGCGAACATGGGCTTGCGCGTGAATTGCTTTTTTGGCCCAAACACATACATGAGTTCCAGAAAGAAAGTTTTTACTCACATGTCAAACTAGAACTCATAGATTGTAATGGTTCAGGCTAATCCTTAGACCTGAGACAACATAGATGTCTTGTGGCTATATTGTTTGTCTTTGAGATCACCATATAGTTGTGTTGAAGGAGACATGATTTAAGACTCTCAATAAAGTCATGGAGGCAAATGAATGTATAACAACGGATCTCTACTCTCAGTAAAGAGAGAGAATACTCCAAGGATATGATTGATCAAATCTTTGTGCAAAGTAGTGGATAAGATTTGAAAGAAGAAGTCTTCAAATCTTACCAAGATAATCATATAAAAGAATAATTCACATTAGGATATTTGACATTAGATTCCAATATCTAATAATGTGAATAATGAGTATTGTCTAAGAGAATGATTCAATTGCATGGTCATTCCAATTTGAATAGGATCTTTCCTACACCTATTTAGCTCGAATAACCATGACATGCTGCTAGGCATCACCCATGGTTTGTGGAGGTCCTGAAAAGTTCAATCATAATTGACTTTCACTAATAGGAAGAATTAAATAGTGAAATTTAATTAACAAATCAACTCAAAGAAGTTGAGTCTACCCACTACCTTGCTAAAAGGAACCTACAGATCACACATCGAGAAATATGATTAGAGGAACAAATGAAGAGAAAAGAAACTAGGAGTCAAAAGTAGGCCAAAAGTCAAAGGTCAAGGTTAACATGTTTGATCGGAGCTTTGATGTGCAGGAGAGACATCCTCCCTATCATCTTCCTTAGCCAAAAAATCAGTCCAACCTAGAGAAAGACTAGCACCTAAGTTCTCTAGGTTGATTTCTCTTCATCTCTAGTCCATTTTGGTGTGGTGAGGTAGAGGACTTCACTCTTGGAGTCTTGGGTTGAGGAGCTTGTAAGAAGAGGAAGAAAACAAAGCCTTTTCACAAAGGTGTTCATTCATGGCTTCTCCAAGAAATAGTCATCAAGGGTAAAAGCTTAGGTTAAAATGAAACTAGATCATAAGATACTTGGGTTAAAATGAAAAAGGCTTAGCTCAACTAGAATAAGCATAATCAATCAGCCATTATGAATGTTCATGTATTATATGTTGTGGCTAAATTCATTTCCAAGAAAAAGATACATGTTTCCTTCATTCATGTCCTACTGCATCACTAGCCTCAACTTCATGTCCAACTGCATCAACTAGTGCTTCAACTACAGAAGCAAATGTTGTAGATTGAAGCATAGGAGCATTAGGGTTTATGGTTGTTAGACTAGCATTTTGTGTTAGATGGTTTTTGTTGTTGGTCAATTGGTCCTAGGGTTTAGGCCTTTTTGTTTTTGGTAAATTAGTCATGTTTAACTTAATGACTGACCTTTTTTTATGGATATAATGGCATTCACATAAGCTTGAACAACTATGAATGCAAATACATCCACTTATTGTCATTTTGGAATGGATTTGAAACATCTTCAAATATGTAATTGTCAATGTTATTATATGGCTATTTTGAGCCCATTTTGAATGGGAAATTGTCTAAGTTATCCTCTGCATATTTTGACTTCATTTATCACATCTATTGTTTTGAGGATTCAAAGCTATTGTAATAGTCTTAAAATAGATATGTTGCCTTCACAATTCCATTTAGCACAAACACAAAGTTACCAAATACATTCATAACCAGTAACCCTTACAGCCATTAAACCCTTACAAAATGACACTAACAACCGAAACCTTACAAAATCACACAAAAACCCAACCCTTACAAAATCACACTAACAACCTAACCCAACAACCCACAATCGAAGCTCCTCTTTTTGTTCAATCCAGATCCACGCATCCATCCCAAAATGAAGCTTGCAAACCTAACCCACGAAGCCACCAACAACACCCAAATAACATTTTCTCTTTGTCTTGCCTTTGCCACTGATTTCTTGAGCTTATTCCATGATTTTAGAAGCCCAGGAATCACTACCTTTGATCGGTTACACATTTTCGAATCAAACCATACCCAGAACTAGCAACCCTTATTTGCCTCACGTACCTTTGTTGCACACATGAAAAATCGCCTCCTATGATTCTAATATGTTCAAGAGGTTCGAATTGTAGCAGCCTTCCCACACCAACACATAGGTGCCTCTTCATCCATTCTAGGCATCAAATTGCTTCTTAATCTTCTTCGTAACAAGAGTTACGGCACACTCTGTGAGCAGCTTCCTCGGGACTTGATTTCTTGAATTTTTTTTAAAAAATATATAAACTATCGCCTTGATGTTGGTTTAAAAGGGGCAACGAAGCCTTGGATTTAAAAATAGCTTCTTCTTTTTTTTCTTTTTCTTTTTTCGAAAAATGCCCTTTTATCTGGACTATTTGGATCGGGCTATCAGGATATATGGTGGGTTGGCTGCCACGTTATCATTTTTTTATGAACAAAAGTTTATGGGGAGATTGGCTACTCTCACCACCAGCGCCAAGGCAGACCCATAACCTCGAGCCAGAATGACTTACGTGTGGCACCAAACTGCCAACTGCCACCAGTATGGATTTATGTATGAAATTATAGATCGTGCACCAACGAGGACTGCTGGCTGTGAGACGACGTCATCATTTAACGTCTTATTTGATGGTCAATCTAACATGCGGTTATTTTGAAATTTTTGGTATGAAATTGCTGAAATTGTAACCTTGGGGGCCATTTCGATACGGACCCTCATATTTTCCAACACATGTTAGTATATTTCCAAAACCCAGAAAAATCGAGAAAGCATTTTTTCATAGACCCCTCCAATCCACCCAACCTCACCAACTCAACTTCACAGACCCCCACTTCCTCGACCCAACACCCAATCCCCCCTTCCCCAACCCGCATCCTCTCTCTCTCTCTCTCTCTGCAAATCCAAAAATCAAAAAAGAAAAAAAAAATCGAACATTTTGCATCTTCATGGTAGGTTGGGGGTGTGGGGTGGGAAGAGAGAGAGAGAGATTTATTTTTATTTAATTATATTTCTTTATTTAATAATATATGTGGACCATGTGGCATCATATGAGTGAGTCTACGTGGCATATTTGTTGCCACGTCAGTAGTTAACAAAAAGAGTGACGACATGTATGAAATTGGTAACAAAATCAATTTTGTCCATGCAATTGAGACGAAAAAAATTTAATGTATCGAACTCTAAAAGTCGATAAATTTTACCGTAGTAAAGTGAAAATGACCCATAATTTTTAAAAGAATAGTGTAGGGCTAAATTTTTTCCATCTCTAGCAATGCAATGCTATATTATAGGGCCCTTCATATTTTTTTTTTATTTAGAAAAACTATGGTTTATACATTCTACTACTATGCACTGTTTTATTTAATTAAACTACTATTTATAGACAATATTTCATATATGATACGTGTATGTTGATAAGGTAATGTTTCAAATGGTTTTCACCTCCAACGGTCTGAACCAATTATGTATATGTATATTTATGTTTTTAAACAAAATGAATTTAAATACATTTAAAAAGGTTAAAAGAAAAAAAAAACTTAGTATTAGCTAATGGATCTGCAGGTGCACGAGATATTTCGTGCTCTTACTCATGCGTGATACTTTCTCTTTTTAGAAAACATATGCGTTGGGCTCACAAAATTTTTTTGCCTGAGCTACGAGTGGCCTGGTTGGAGAGCTAAATGACTAAATATGGCCAATTTTTTTAAGCCCATAACTGGAGATTGGTTTTGCATTATTTTAGGGCTATATTTGGCCTATGGCTCATGGATGGAAATGGCTTTACTGCTTGGGCTACCAATAACCCTATGACGAAAACACTTCCACGTGGCATAATATTTTTAGCTGGAATAGCAAAATAGTGATATCCCGTTGCAACTAAATTTTTTTTCTTCACCAGACGAACATATGCAAATAGTGGTTTGCCTCCTTATTTATGAGTTCAACAGAGGTTTGCCTCTCTGCTAACATATGTAAACAAACAATGTCTCTGCTTTTATATATTATGTCATTCATATATTGGTTTATTACAGAAATTCTTTATTATTAAACGTACGTTGAAATCCTTTATTATTTTTATATTTATGAATGTCGCTAGATAGATGAGCCTCCTAATGTCATTTAGGACACCTTACGAGCAACTCCACCCATTTGCCCTTTGCCATGGTAAAGGAGGGGAGACTAGGGCAGCTACTATTCACATGAATAGTAGCTGCCCTTCCAAAAAGAAATGTGTTTCCACCCGTTGCCATGGCAAAGGGCAAATACTATTCATTTTTTTGTTTTTTTCACAAATTTGTTTACCTAAACAATTAATTTTGATAATATTTTCATATAAGATTTTTGAGTTCGTACGTGTCAATATTTATTATAAAATTTATATCTCAATCAGATAAATTTTTTGGATAAGATGATAAATAAAAATACAATTTAAAAGTGAATAAAATGTTGAGTAAAAAGTGAATAATAGTAGAAGTAGAGAAAATGTATGAGGATTTAGTGTTGAAAGTGAAGAGTATTGGCAGGCACTGGCAGATCCAGAAATTTTTTAGCGGAGGTGCAATATTGACTAAGTATGAAGAATGGTTTTTCGGAATAATCATTTTCTCAAGATAATTTTTGGCGGCTTTTATTCCTTACACATCAAATAAGAAAACTTGATTTTATGGGATTTTATTATAAAGTATATATTGACTTAATGAGCCATCATTTTTAGCATAAATCGTATTTTGCACTAAAACCGAATTTTCATATTTTGATTTGGTGGGAATTTAATTTTCTAATATTTTTATTTGAATCCAAATGGAGGGTACTTCCTTATTTACATTGTAAACTTAAGTAAATTGAGTAATATAAAAATAAATAATTTAAAACAAATTCAAATTTTTTTCATAATTTTATAACCAAAAAAAAGCCCAGCCATTGGATTGGAGGAGAGCATCCGATCGGAGCGCAGGTATTTATAGAAAACAAATTCCAGAATTTTTTGGTAATTTTTTTAAAAAAATTCAAATTTTTTTCATAATTTTATAACCAAAAAAAAAAGCCCAGCCATTGGATTGGAGGAGAGCAGCCGATCGGAGCGCCCAGACGACGACACCTGTCTTCTAGCTGTTGGTGGAGCACATGGCTGACGTCAGTGCAAGCTGACGTCATCTCCCCCCTAGGGCTCGAACTCGGGCGAGATCTGCTTTCAGGCCAACCCGTCTTAGTGGGTCCCACCTCCAACCCGGGCAAAAGTGGCCCGCTGGAACTGGCTTTTTGGCTTGGACTCCCCCCCAGCCTCGGACTTGGGCTCCTCGCTGGAGTTGCTCTAATGGATCATGATGAATGTCTCGCCAGCACCTCCACCGCTAACCCACTTGTCCAAGTGCCAAAAACACTTTGTGAATGAGGAAGGAATACAAATGGGATTCAAAGTTTAAATTGATGTTGGCATGCACCCAAATTACAATCATGAATTTTATTCAATTCGATAACTGCCATCACAAAAATTATATCCTTTTGTTACTTAATATTGAAGAACCACTTTCCCATCTTCCTACCAAGATAACGGTTGCGAAAGCTCCATGGTCATAGTTTTTCTCACAGGCATGTTTGCAATTGCTTCATCAAAAGAGCATCATGTTCCTCCGGAAACACTTCCAAGTGCTTTTCTAGTAAGCACTTGAATTTTGAAAACAAATTTCAACATGCCTATTGTGGGAGTATATATTTTCGTCTCCAATCAGGGCACGCCATGTGGAAAAGAAGATTATCTCTTTAATTAATTAATTAAACCAGTTTATCTGGCTAATTAATTAATTGGGATAAATATCTTAATTAATATGATATTATCTTTATTTAAAGAGATAATATCATTAATTAAGATATTATCCTAATAAAGAGAAGATAATATCATTTAAATCAGATATTATCTTTTTAAGAGATAATATCATTTAATTCAGATATTATCTTCTTAAGAGATAATATATATTTAATTCAGATATTATCAGGCCCAACTGGATTCCTACGAAACCCTAGCCCCGAGGCTCCTATAAATAGACAACCTCATTCATCATTCAAGGTACATCTAAACCTACTCCTGATACCCGAGAAAATACCCGAAGCTCTCTCTCTCCCTCTCCACTCTCCATATTTTCTCCCCACGGCTCCGGCCACCCGGTTTACACCCTACATAAAACTCCGTACCCTTTGCTTAGCTATTGTTTTCCTACAAACACTCGAACTAACTTAGGCATCGGAGGGCCTTTGGCCAACACCCCCGGGTGTGGTTTATTTACTCCAGTCTTTTTTACAGGAATCGAGGAAGAGAGAGAAGGAAGATCGAAGGTTGAAGGATCTAGAAGCGAATATTCTCCCGTGAAATATTTGCACAAACATTTGGTGCTTTCATTGAGAGCACGAGTTATACTCAACGCGTGCTCAAGGAATCCGTTCCTCCTATTTTCCAATCCACCGAAGCCTTCCAAATAACCATGGTTGGAAGCAAGCGTACGAGGAGCAAAACCGCCGCTATGGCTCAATCCGTGACGGCCCAAAGCTACTCCTCCCACGATCCCACGATCGACATGGCAGCTCCACCACCTCTCGCCGCCATGAACCCTCAGCAGCCACCCCGTGTGACTGGAACCACTGCACCAGCCTCCGCCGCCGTCGTACCATCTCAAGGCCCCATGGCCGGACTTAGCCACCTTCATAGCACTACCGTTGAGCATGGTGGAACCTCACATCCAGTTGGGCTCACTACCACTGCCGACTTTGGCCCAATCTTGGAGCAACTTCAACCATTCCCTCCATTGCCTCCACGCTCGACGCATGCTCCCACGCACACATCCAACGAAACCCTAGCCCGTGTGCAATTGGGCTCTACACATTTCTCTCCTCCCGATCCACGAAGTCAAGTAGACCTTAATCTGAGAGTTGACCAGCTAACTCAGAGAATGAACGACCAAAACAATTTGATGAGGCAGCTCCTCAACCAAATAAACTTGGCTCAAAACCTTGGCCTTGGACAACAGGGTGAAGAGAGAAGGATAAACGAACGCGCTGATAGGCAGTTCGGCGGGAACCAAGCAGGTCAAGCAGGAGTAAGCAGACAAGGAAATGCGCAACAACGAGATCAGCTCTCGGACATGTCGCAAGCATCCGCAAGCCACACTCAGAGCAGACGAAGTTTCCCATCCAGATTGAATTTAAGGACCAACGTGGGCGATAGGCTGGGCCCAAGACCTGACATCCACGCTCGCCTGGGCCAGCATGAAGACGTTCATGAAAGGCTAGGCTCCCAGGGAGGTCAACTTGACGGCCATCGAGACGAGGATCGAGAAGAAAGGCGCTCCGCTGCTCGCTCACAGAGAAATATTCACGAAAGGATAGGCCCCCAAGGAGGTCAACTCGACAATCATCACAATGAGGACCGTGAAGAAAGGCGCTCCGGTACTCGCTCTCGAAGAACCAATTCTCGTCGGCAAACTACTGGAAATCCCTTGCAAGCGCAGTCCACCAACACGCCTCCTAGACAGCGCAACCGAGAAGGTCGACCCACGCAAGCCAATGAGGAACTCAATCAACATCATCTAACCATGCGTGCAGAAGACGTTGAAAAGCTTGTGAATAACCGACTTCGAGACTTAAAGATTGGCGGAAATTTCGAAGATACACTACGCTTGAGGTAGACCAAGCAAACTCCTCACCTTTCACCGCCAAAATCGAGCAGGCTGCTCCCCCGAAAAGATTCTCAACGCCCTCTTTCACATGCTTCAAAGGCGATTCCGACCCTGAAAGTCATCTGAAGCATTTCAAGAGCCTTATGATCCTCTACAAAGCCGAAGACGCGCTAATGTGCAAGTTGTTTGCAATGACTTTGCGAGGAGCAGCTCAGGATTGGTTCCATACCCTGCCATCCGGGTCGATCAACAGCTTCAAGGAGCTTACTTATGTCTTCACTAAAGAATACACTTCTTATCGGACGATCAAGAAGAACCCTGACCATCTGTTCAACCTGCGCAAGAAGCCCGAGGAATCCCTTCGAGATTACATCAAGAGGTTCAAAGCAGAAAAGGCCAACATCGTAGGGTGCGATGACCAAATCACATCCTCTGCATTCAAGAAAGGTCTTCCAACAGAACATGACTTATACCGCGAGCTGACTATCACTCCCAGCCAGACTCTGGCAGAGGTCTTCGCGATCGCAGAACGCTACGCACTCTGGGATGACGATCGAATCGCCGCGAAGAAGTCCACTGAGCAAACTGGCAGAACAAAGAGGTGACAGGCTTGGCAGCAAGGACAAAGACAAAGGCAGGTCACACCCACGAAGAGAGGCCACGACGAAAGAGAACTACATCAAGTTCTCTATGCTCATACATCAAATTTTGGCCCCAGTGAAGAACAAACCTTGGATAAAAAGACCGCCACCCTTGAAAGGAGATCCAGACAAGAGGGATACCAGAAAATATTGTGCCTTCCATGCGACACATGGGCACAATACGAATAATTGCTTTGCTTGGAAAGCGCATCTCGAAGAACTCGTGAGAGAAGGTCATTGCACGGAGTTCATCGCGAAGCAGGCCATCCAGCATATAGAAGACCGCGATACCGCCAAGGAGCCACCCCAGAAGGTCATAAGGATTAACACAATCCTAGCCGACTCCGAGGAGTCCGAACTGATCAACAAAGAGAAGAAGAAGAAGATCAAACAGGCTACTATGATCTCCCAAGTCTCAACTAACCTCTCACTAGCAGAAGACGATCTCGTGATCGGCTTTCAAAAGAAAGACTTAATCGGCCTTGATCTACCGCACAACGACGCCCTTGTCATCAGCATTCAAATCGCTCAGGCCATGGTCGACCGAGTCCATGCAGATGAGGGCAGTGCAGCCAACATCCTACAATTGGCAGTCGTCCAACAGATGGGCTTAGAGGCAAAGATCAATAAATCAGCCAAGTCGTTGACTGGTTTCAATGGCGCAACTACGGTTACCGTGGGCACGATAGATCTCGATGTCTACTCTCCACCTGTAATCAGCTCGCAAACGTTCATGGTCATTGATGAAATCTCACCCTACAATGGCATTCTAGGCAGACCATGGATCGGCCAGATCAACGCTATCACCTCTGCCACACATCAGAAGATTCGCTACCCAATCCCTAGGGGCGGTATCAGCCAGATCAACAGCGATCAGGCAATGGCAAGAAAATGCTCAGCTCAAGGGCTGAAGAAAGGCAAGCAAACACAGTTCCTCCCTGTGAATCAGGCAGATCTAAAAGGAGTAGAACAAGCAGAGAAGAAAGCAAATCTCATTCCTAACGGCCGAGCAGACCAGCAAGGAAAGGGAATAGCTACTCCCCAATAGCAATCAAAGAACCAGGACCAAGTCGAGGGAATCCGTTCGGAGGTCTCTCCTAAAGAAGGATGGAAGCCCGAAGAGGACGTTGAGCTAGTACCCCTTGATCCTGACAAGCCAGAGAGAAAAGCGCGGATCGGCTCGCGCCTAAGCCATGAGGAAAAAATAGAGCTTGCAGCCTTCCTCCGGAACAACAAAGACGTATTTGCATGGTAGCCATCTGACATGCCTGGCATCGATCCCCAGATCATCTGTCATCACCTACACGTCAACCCAGCCATCAAACCTGTAGCGCAGAAGAAACGCAACTTCGGCCCCGAGTGGGTTGCCATCATCGAAGCCGAGATCGATAAGCTTCTAGCTACTGGTTTCATCGAAGAAGTCTCCTACGCAGAATGGCTGGCGAACGTTGTTCTAGTGGCAAAGAAAGATAAAGGTTTATGGAGAGTGTGCGTCGATTACACCGACCTCAACAAGGCATGCCCTAAAGACAACTTTCCACTGCCTAGAATTGATCAGCTCGTCGATTCAACTTCCGGCAACCAACTGCTAAGCTTCATGGACGCCTACTCCGGCTACAACCAAATCATGATGCATGAAGATGACAAGGCTAAAACCTCTTTCATCATCGAAAGAGGTACATACTGCTACAAAGTCATGCCCTTTGCGCTGAAGAACGCCGGAGCAACCTACCAAAGGCTGGTGAACAAAATTTTCAAGGAGCAAATCAGCAAGACTATGGAGGTCTACGTAGACGACATGCTAGTCAAAGCTCCCGAGCGAGCAGACCACATCAAGAACCTTGCCGAGGCATTCAGCCTACTCCGAAAATACAACATGAAGTTGAACCCGAGAATATGCACGTTTGGAGTCTCGTCTGGCCGATTCCTAGGATACTTAGTCACCCAAAGAGGAATCGAGGCACATCCAAATCAAATCAAGGCTATACTCAACATGAAGTCACCTGCCACAACAAAGGAGATACAAAGTCTAACGGGTAGGGCGGTAGCTCTCAACCGATTCCTCTCAAGATCTACCGACAAGTGCAGGCCATTTTTTAAAGCCTTGAAGAAAGGACACAGGGACAAGTGGGATGACGAGTGCGAAGTAGCTTTTCAAAACTTGAAAACCTACCTCACTTCACCTCCCTTACTCTCAAAACCGATACCAGGCGAAGACTTGTACATCTACCCGGCGGTGTCCGACTCAGCTTTCAGCTCAGCTCTCATCCGAGAAGAGCTGGGGGCACAACATTCGGTATTCTACACTTCAAAAGCTCTCCTCGATGCAGAGACTCGCTATCCGAAAATGGAGAAGCTCATTTTTTCGCTTGTAGTTTCCGCGAGAAAACTAAGGCCCTACTACCAAGCATACTGGATAATTGTCATGACAGAATGTCCTTTGAGATCGATCCTCCACAGCCCCGACGCTTCTCAGCGACTCATGAAATGGGCTATCGAACTCAGTCAATACGACCTCCTCTACCGGTCGAAGACTGCTATAAAAGCCCAAGCTTTAGCAGATTTTGTTGTAGAGTTTACTCCGACAGCCGAAGAAGAGAAGATGGTCATGAAAAGCAAGGAAAAAGCAGACAACACCTCCCCTGCCGATTCAAACCCACCTAACGACATGTGGCAATTGCATGTAGACGGAGCATCAAACCACAAAGGAGCAGGGGCAGGCGTCGTCATAATCACCCCAGACGGAACCTTGTTGGAACAAGCCATCACACTAGGCTTTTCTGCTTCAAACAACGAGGCAGAATATGTGGCATTGCTCGCAGGACTGCGCCTAGCAAAAGAACTGACGATCAAGAGATTAGCCATCTACTCAGACTCCCAGCTGATCACGAATCAAGCCTCAGGCGAGTACATGGCAAAGCATCCAAGAATGATCCAGTACCTCGACAAAGTCCAAGGACTGTTGAAAGAATTTCCTACTTTCACCATCCAACAAGTTCCACAGGCAGATAACACTCATGCAGATGCGTTGGTAAGCCTAGGATCAGCGCTGGACAGCCAGTTCAGACGCTCCATCCCAGTCGAACGCCTTGACCGACCAAGCATCGAAGAAATAGAGCCAATCGACTCAATGCAGATCGATGAAGACCCCAGCTGGCAAGACCCCATCATCTACTACTTGGTGAATGGAAATCTGCCAACGGATAAGTCCGAAGCTAGGAAGGTCCAACAGAAAGCCGCGAGATATTACATGCAAGGCGACAAGCTCATTCGCAGATCATACTCCGGCCCTCATCTCACTTGCATAAAGTACCCTCAACACTTGAGGTCCTCTGTAAAATTCATGACGGCGAGTGTGGCAACCACTCTGGGGGCAGGTCACTAGCCCAGAAGGGTCTAAACGTAGGCTATTTCTGGCCTACTATGCGCCATGACTCCACTGAATATGTCAAGAGACGTGATCGCTGCCAACGGTACAAACCAGTTCCTAATCTGCCTGCCGAAATCTACCATCTGCAAAACAGTCCGTGGCCTTTCATGCAATGGGCCATCGATTTAGTAGGCCTTATGCCAACGGCACCAGCCAAGAAAGAAATGATGATCGTCGCCACTAATTACTTTACTAAATGGATCGAGGCCGAAGCTCTATCCTCTACTAAAGAAGATGATGTGGAACGATTTATCTGGAGAAATATTATCTGCCGATTTGGCTGCCCACAATCACTAGTTACCGACAATGGCTCGCAATTCATCGGCAAGCAGATCACTGCCTTCTTCAAAAAGTACGGCATCAAGCAGCATCTATCTACCCCAAGATATCCTCAAGGCAACGGCCAGGCCGAGGCATCCAATAAAATAATATTGGACTGTCTAAAGAAGAGATTAGAAGGCGCTGAAGGAAAATAGGTAGATGAGCTCCCTGGCGTACTATGGGCTTATCGCACCACCAAGCGAAGATCAACTGGCGAAACCCCGTTTTCCCTCGCCTATGGAACTGAAGCGATCATTCCTCCCCACATCACTATCCCCTCTATAGGCATCGAAGTGGGCAATATTGAGCAGAACTCTTAGCAGATGAGACTCAACCTTGACTTACTTGAAGGCGAGCGCGAGAAGGCCATTGTCCGAGTCGCCTCCTATCAACAACGGTTGAAGTCTTACTATGACAAAAGAGCCAAGATCAAACAGTTTCAACCAGGCGACCTTGTGCTAAGAAAGGCCTTCATCACTGCACAAAGACAAGGGTCTAAAAAGATGAAACCCAATTGGGAAGGCCCTTACATAATCAGTCGGTCCGGGGGCAGAGGAAGCTATATGCTTGACACCATGGAAGGGAAGGAGATTCCTCAACAATGGAACGCCTACCATCTCCAAAGATACTATCCATGACGCTTCCTCCTACCTGCTCAGTCCCCAGTAGACGACTGAGTACTGCACATTTCTGAAAAAGAGAAGCAAACTACTGCAAATTCCAGAATGTGCCACAACAAAAGACAGTTGCCTATAAGTAGCGTCCTTCGGGAGACGCATGGCGACAACTAGAAGCATCCTTTAGGAGACGCAGCCCGCAAAGAAGCGTCCTAAGGGAGACGCAGGGTGCGCCAGGAATTTCCTAAGGGAGGTATCCAGGTCCCTATCCGTTTCCTAAGGGAGGCAGGATAGCCAAACAGTTGCCCATAAAAAGCGTCATAAGGGAGACGCAGGACGACGACCAAAAGCGTCCTTTGGGAGACGCAGCCTGCAAAACAGCGTCCTAAGGGAGACGCATGGTGCGCCAGGAGTTTCTTAAAAGGGGGTCAACATGCTCTCTGCGGGAAATATCCAGGTTCCTATCCGTTTCCTAAGGGAGGCAGGATAGTCAAAAAAGTTGTCCATAAAAAGCGTCCTAAGGGAGACACAGGGCGACGACCAAAAGCGTCCTTCGGGAGACGCAGCCCACAAAGCAGCATCCTAAGGGGGTTGCAGGGTGCGCCAGGAATTTCCTAAGGGAGGTATTCAGGTTCCTATCCGTTTCCTAAGGGGGGGCAGGATAGTCAGACAGTTGTCCATAAGCAGCGTCCTAAGGGAGACGCAGGGCAACGACCAGAAGCGTCTTAAAGCGTTTTCTGGAAAAATGCAGAATACGCCCGGAGTCCCTCAAGGGGGACCCTGGCCTTTGCCGAAATCCCAAGGGAAATATACAGCAGGACACTAACCGGTTACTCAAGCAGTTCACAAGAAAATGTGCAAATTGAAGTTGAAAAAATAAAGACTGAAATTTCCATAGCAAAGCAACCAACCGGCCAAGTTCAAACAAAAAGAAGATGGTCAAAACAAGACCAATTATCCTAAACAAAAAGCAGACTACAAGCTGAAAAGAAATAAAGGAGTCTTCATCTACTTCGAGACGTCAGCAGGAGATCCCTGATCCGCAGACTCTTCAGCATTGGCCTGATCAGCCACACTATCAGCAGCTCCACCTGCCTGATTCGCCACGTATGCCGCCACCTCCTTTTTGAAGGAGATGAAATGTTTCTTCCCTTTGTTTTTCCAAGGAAAGACTTGAGAAAGTACCAAGATCACCAGCCTGACGGATTTGATCAACAGCTTAGCACAAGTGGATGGACTTGACAGGAAGTTCGTCTTCAGCATATTAGACACACTTGCATCCCCTGCAGGGCTGGACTTGTCCACCTTAGAATCAGCAGCTAATGTTGCAGAAGAACCTTTCGCCCGGGCAGATGACTCTCTCGCCTTCTTGGCCGCCGCCATCCTCACCTCCAAAGGAGTCAATGACGACGAATCCACTCCACGCTTGACTGCTCGTGACTCAACAACTGAAACATGATGGTTGGATGGATGAACAGACCTCGCACATCGACCTCCACTCTTCGACTGGTGCAAACGACCCGAACTTCGGAGAGGAAAATCAGCATCTCTTGGCTTCTCAACAGGTGAGCTGGACCGTGCACGAACTACGTCGCAGAGCAGATCACGATCTCCAAACTCATCAGCAAGAGGCTTAAGGGGAACATCCCTAATGTTGCGCATACCACCAATCTTCTTGCTATCTGCACCAACAAGATGTTTGACTCTGGCAGATGACGCGGGAATAGCTCCTACTTGGGTTTTCTCAGCAGAAGGGAGCCTTGGCTTCTTCCTCAATAGAGACACATTCCTCGCCCGTAAAGAAGTAGCTTGAGTTCTCAAAGACTTGACATCGGCCTTCCTTTTTGGTGGGAGTTCAGCAGAGCACTCCTCCTGTTCAGCAGAGCACTCATTTTGTGCAGCAGGCAAATCATCAGGGTTCGGACCATCCTGCTTCCATCTCTCGACATTCTCAGCAGGGGGCAGTCCACTAACTTCTTCCTGATTGTCGCTCGGCAGCCACCAGCGGCCACCGCTGCTCCAATCGTCTTTGGCCGCCAGTCACGACGACAACCAGCCTAGTCCCACCCAGTTGGTCCTCGCCGCGAAAAAGGGAAGATGAAGAAAAAAAATTTACATGCTCGACTTACTTTGGAATGCACGGCAACTCCTCTCTTCGACAAGCAGTACAAAATTCTCCAAGATCTTTCTCAAGCTAGAAAGTAGAGAAGTTAAGTTTGCGATGTGAGAAAGAGTGAAGAGAAGCCCTGTATTTATATAAGTTGGACAACCCGGGTCAAGAAGGAATCACAAACTCATTCCTACTGGGAATCCAACTCCAACAACAGTCAGAAGCCTACACCAATTGGGAATCCAATCTGCGAAGGAGTCCAACTCACATAATAAAGCCCAGACACAGTTGGAGAGCCCGAAAAAAATAATTTCATCTCCTACATGCCACACAAGCGTCATGCAGAAGCTGGGGGCATTTGTGGGAGCATATATTTTCGTCTCCAATCAGGGCACGCCACGTGGAAAAGAAGATTATCTCTTTAATTAATTAATTAAACCAGTTTATCTAGCTAATTAATTAATTGGGATAAATATCTTAATTAATATGATATTATCTTTATTTAAAGAGATAATATCATTAATTAAGATATTATCCTAATAAAGAGAAGATAATATCATTTAAATCAGATATTATCTTTTTAAGAGATAATATCATTTAATTCAGATATTATTTTCTTAAGAGATAATATATATTTAATTCAGATATTATCAGGCCCAACTGGATTCCTACGAAACCCTAGCCCCGAGGCTCCTATAAATAGACAACCTCATTCATCATTCAAGGTACATCTAAACCTACTCCTGATACCCGAGAAAATACCCGAAGCTCTCTCTCTCCCTCTCCACTCTCCATATTTTCTCCCCACGGCTCCGGCCACCCGGTTTACACTCTACATAAAACTCCGTACTCTTTGCTTAGCTATTGTTTTCCTACAAACACTCAAACTAACTTAGGCATCGGAGGGCCTTTGGCCAGCACCCCCCGGGTGTGATTTATTTACTCCAGTCTTTTTTGCAGGAATCGAGGAAGAGAGAGAAGGAATATCGAAGGTTGAAGGATCTAGAAGCGAATATTCTCCCGTGAGATTATTTGCACAAACACCTATAGAATATCAGTCATGAATAAAAGCGCTTATTGCAAACAGGGTTCAAATTTGTAAGAAGATTTTCTCCATCGGAGATTTTACAGTTACTGGGATTGAAGAAGCAATGGGTTTTGTTTGGCTCACAAAACAATAAAGTGAGCATTGTCAATATACATACAAACAGATTGCAAAAAGCCATTAATCAACTAAATTTCAGATGCCTGCAACAGTGTTTCAACACATTTACAAAAACAAAAAAAAGATACAAATAGTGTTTTAACATATAAGTTTGTAGGATCAGTGCCGAAATGTTACAAGTCCACAAAAGCACATCTGGACATTTATAGAGAAAACAATCTGACATCGGAAACCATTCTTCATGCATAAATGATCAATTGCCTCCCACCTGCCTTTTCCACGAGTCTTCCACAATCAACTCATCTACTCCCCAATCTTCATAACTGAAAATTTACACACCCAATTAAAATGTTTCAAAAATACATACATGACACTACAAGTTACAAAGAGTTTTGTCCGTGGGCACTTGTGCGAAAGCACAAAAACAATGTTTTCACTGAAGTAAAACCAAAGTCAGAACCGCACCTTCCATCAGGGAGGTACCGGCGTATGGTGAAGGGTACCTTCCGCTCACGAAGCTCCTTCATAGCAATCTAAGAAATTCAAAATGAAAGAGATCATACTAGTGTAGACATAAGGGAACAATATTTTATTTTATCAAGTTGTGTACTAACAATTGGAGCTCTCACAAGTCAGATTCAATACCATAATTTCCTTTCAACTTAAAGAAACTACCAATATGTTTTCTTTTATCCGAAGAAAAATCATCCTCAGCGGACGATGGAACCCTATTTTTATACAGAAAGGAGGTCGATGAGCTTCACCCAGTAAGCCAAAAGAAAGCCAAAAGCAGAAAAATGCGGAGCATACTCATGTACTTTCTTTCGATTTTAAAAGCACATTTGAAAGAGATATATAAATATTACTTCATTAAACAAGGATTTAAAATTTCTCTATAACTACTATTTGTATGCATTGCATTAGTTGTGCTATCATTTGGATGATACACACATACTCACAAGTTACAACACAAAATTTATGGTCTTCATTTTGCCAGTGACACCATTTCTGGTCTTAATCGCATTATCCACCACACTAGCTATTCTGATACAATTGCACTATAAGTTTCTGCTCTTGTTCACTTTTACCTCCTATTCAAATTATATAAAGGAGTGCTTACAAAGAAGTACGGAAGAAGACAATAACTAAAACAAAATCCTATATGCAAGCACTTGTTTTGTGCATGTCATAATAAAAGCAGCAGCACAATAACATAGTCAAAATAATTGGTAGCTGGAAGCTTAATGGGTAGACCCAAAAGAAAACAATTCAACTACCAATATACGCAAGCAAAGCAATAGCAGTAAAATGTACTTGGCTTCTTACCTCAAGTGGATCAGTCTCACCCTGCAACTCAACCATCACAGGCGCATTCATGCTGCTCATTCCAAACATTAAATTTGTAATGGGCTAGAGCCAAAATTAATTTATCAACAAAATTTTAGACTGAAAAGTTGAATTTGACACCAAAAAGAAATTTCAATTTAATTGAATTCAAAGTTCAAATACCTGATCTGCACAGCACGGGTACCCAAGATTCTGGCCCGTTCGTATTTGGTCATAAATTTGGATGTTCTCCGAGGCCGTTCCACGGGTGCTTGTTCTTCTTTGTCATCAGCTTCAACGGCTTCTCCTGGAAGATCATCATTATTTGCGTTCTCTACATCTTCCTCCTCTGCACCTTCCTGTCCATTATTCAATTATTATTCAGCAAATTTATTTATCTCATAAAAATACAAACAACCATTCTATTCCATTCTTATCAGAGATTTAGACAACCATATTAAACCCAAAAGAAAAAGAAGTAACAAAATCCTTACTTCAATCTCTGGCTCCACTGGCTCATCCTCATACCTGCATCAGCAAGATCTCAGTAAGTTACTTGTTGAGTTATGAGTATCAAATCCATATTAGGCACGAGGGAGAGAGAGAACCCCATATCCATTTCGTTGTAATCGTCGTCCGCCATTGTTGATTGGTGAAGAAGCTTTTCCTATGTGCCGCTGAAGAAGAAGAAGAAGGAGCAGCAGCTGTAGATGTGAGTCGAGCAGGCGTCTCTGGAAATTGGAAGCGGGTTCGACCTCGTTACCTGATTATACCAAGACTTTTTAGGGTTAACTGTTGATTTGCCCTTTCGATTTACCTCTATCTTTTATTTTTAGAAATTTAAGGATATGTATTTTAATTTTTCACCAGTTTTTCCATGCCGTCTAAATTGTAAACATTTTATTCAATTTTTATCCAATTTGTCTTTTAATATAAGGGTAAATTAGTCAATTTGTACATTAAAAATAGGAAAATACTGAAAAATAAAATAACATTAAACATAAAATACAAAAAATAAAAGAATTTTAATAAAAATCAACCCACCACTCCCACAACCTTTTCTCTCTCTCTCTTCCTTTCCTCCTCCACCAAATTCCCTCCAATTCCACTAGCCACAACCCTAATTCCAACTCACGAAGCCATCAACACCCACTTTTAATTTCAAAAACTCAACATGATTGTTTTGTTTTCACCAATTGAAACAACACATTTGTTATTTTAAATACCCATTTAACTTGGCAATTAATAGGCTAAGAGACATAGAGAAAAGCATTATGATCATGTTTATGGTTCTATATGAGCTTTCCTTTACTCCCATTGACCATTCAAAGAGAGAGAGATGAGCTTTCCTTTACTCCCGTTGACCATTCAAAGAGAAAGAGAGAGAGAGGCTAAGCTGGAATCCCTGGGAATGGACCGGAGTAGCTGAGTGCGGAGGAGAAGCTTCGAGAAGAGGATGAGAAGGAGAAAAAAAACTTTTATTTTTTTATGTTTTTTAGTAAACTTTTGGGAGCTTGTTCGGACGCCTCCGGCCACAAAATCTTTCAAATTTGGTATGCTTTTCTATCATTTCAACGTGTTCTAGCTGCTGATTGTGTTAGTTTTGAGAAATTTCTGCGTTTAATTGATTGATTAAGCGATTGAAGTTTTGGCCATTTCGGCCTCCGATTCCAATCACTTCCGTCAACTTTTTGGGTAGGTCCAAGAACAAAAGTGGTTCCAAATAAGGTGTTTTACCTAGGGTAGGAAGCTGGGTTCCCAATTTTGAAGATTTCCAGTTGCTAGAATTTGATCAAGCCACCCACACGCTGCTGGCGCATGGGGCAGCTTGGTGAGGTCACTCTCAGTCTAAATGATCCTCGTGTTGTCACGAGCATATAGGAATTCACGGATCTCAATTCGGACAACGTTTGAGCCCCGATCGGATCTCGCATATTGTGCGATTTTCGGGTTCAATACATTTGAACCGTTGGATCGTAGTTATCTTCGTGTTTGTTGATCTAGATAATTCCAGGATCGTGTAGAAATTGACAGATCGTGAATCGGAGTCCCGGATACTCTAAAAAGGCCAACCCTAGGGCTAGGGTTACAGAAACTGTCCGATCGTGCGATCGTGATTAATCTGACAGTCCGATTGAGACCAAACTTTCAGGAAACGTATCCTAAGCATATTGAAACCTTTAGGGACTTTCGGATCTGAATTTTGAGGTCGTAGACCCCACGGGGTCCCAAGTTGACTTTTTGGTACTTTCTCGCTTTTAAGTCCCGAGGCACTTTTAGACTGCTCTGATACCGAGTTTACAAGACCCGACCCAAATTTCACTTTGGAATCCTAGGCGAATCCTATGCGTGTCCGACACTTGGAGGGTGCAGGGCACAAATGACCTATTTGCCCTTCTGCTCATAATACAATTTATCTTAAGTTGGATTTCTGCCGAAAATTCGGCAGAGTCTCCCCTGTAAATTAAACATTCCCCCAAATTTTCACCTACTAATAGTCATTTATATAACTCAAGCGTTCAACATGTATTGAATTGTATTAAGAAATCAATTCATCCTGGCCTCAGGCTTCAATAAATCAAATAAAAAAAATTTATCCTGCTAACATCATTCAATTCAATTTATAAAAATATATTTTTAATGATTTAATAAAAAAAATTGAATGAAATGTTGAGGATTAGAAGGTGGAGGGAAATTGAAGGAAAAAAAGAAGTTCATATCCTTATTTTTCTTTTAAAAAAAAAAAGGATAAGGGATAAATTGAAAGTTAGGTACAATTTTAGGGAAAATTATAGAGTGATATGGTATCACCACGTCAGCTGGTGATACTCCTATTCAAAATCTGCCATGTGTCTTTTTTGAAAAGAAAATTAATTTTTTTCACTGCTGGACTTTGTCTTCCAACTTTACCCTAAATAAAATAAAATAAAATTTGAAAAAATAGGTAAAGAAAACAAGAAGACTGTAGCAATTTCCCTTAACGGCAATCTGCTTACCTTGCACTACCGCCCCTTGGCTGCAATCCCCCTCAAATAATATCAACATCAAACATACCCTTCTTTCACTAGTGGGTTGTCGTCATAGGAGATTTTGAAGATTTTTGTTTTATGTTTACTGGGTTTGCACTGATTTTCAAGATTTCTGGGTTTTCTAAGAGTATGTCCACCGCAGGGACTTTCGCCAGGGCAATAGGCCCATTCCCTCAGTTTTGGATCTCCAGCGCAGCACCTGCAGCCCGGGCAAGCCCTGGGTCCCACCAGCCTGGGCAAGCCTAAGGGCAGATTTTGCCTGGGCTTCAGCCCTAGGGCGCTGATGTCAGTGGTGATGTCACACTGACGTCAGCGAGTCAAAAAAATTGAAAAAATGGAAAAAAAAAATCAAATTTTTTTAAAAAAAAAATATCAAAAAATTATGGATGTTTTCCTTATAAATACATAACAATTTTATTCACTTTCCCTATAACAGTCCTGATCTCTTGGACCACAGGAGTCCAAGAGATTGTGGTCACTCACCGTAAAATATTAATCTAATGGTTCAAAAAAGTTTCTTAAAAGGAGTTCAATATTGAGTGAACCGTTGAATTTACATCCAACGATGAGTGACCACAAATCTCTTGGACTCCTGTGGTCCAAGAGATCGGGACTGTTCCCTATAAATACATAACAAGTTTATATTTTGTTGCATATTCTTTTTTTTTCTTTCTTGCCCTTGCCCTAGCCTTTTGGAGTGGAACCAAAAAAGACAATGCTGCCACTATTCACATGAATAGTGGCAGCCCTTACTTGCCCTTACCCTTCCCTTAGCCCTTATAGGTGGAGATGCTCTAAATACTTTTAACTTTTTACTAAGAATGGGAGGCACGGAAAGGCTAGGTGGGTGGTGAGGGAGATGCAAAGACGGCTAGGTGGCATCGATAGCACAAGGAAGACGGGGTAGAGGGGTTAGGGTAATTAATGTTGAAGGGTAAACTTGTAAGACAAAGTCCAGGTGTAAATTTTTTTTAATTTTTTTTTTTAAAAAGGACACATGGCAGATTTTGAGTGGGAGTATCACTAGCTAACGTGGTGATACCGTATCACTCTATATTTTAGGAGGCAAATCAATAGTTAACCCATTAACTATGCTGAAGCTTTCAACGGTTCAGATTAAACCACATCTCCAATGCTTTAGCTGAACTCTTTAGAGGCCAAAACGACGTCGTAAGGGGTAAAATGTGAAGTGACCCAACACTCTATGTATGCCATCTCCCCTTCTTTATGGACTAACGATATTTCAGTCCCTATACACAGTATTCCTCTCACTCTCTCCTCTCTCTTCTCTGAGGCCTTATGCTCTGAGTCTGCAAACCCCAACTACCTACCTACTTGTTTGTAGGACGTCGAGAGCAGAGGAAGCCAAATTCAATCAAAACCTCTCTCTCTCTCTCTCTCTTCCTCCCCAAATGTCAGTGCATTGCTACAGAGCACCATAAAGTTTGAATCTTATCTCAGGTATTTCCTTCTTTGTCAAACTGGATGCATCTGATTGGTTATTGAATCATATTGTTGACTGTGAATAATACTTAGCTAAAAGCGAGTTATGGGCCTGAGAGGCTGTGTCATGAGGCCATGATTGGGAAAATAAGGTATAATAATGTAGGCAAGGTGTTTGAGAAAATGCGTGAGCTGAAAGAAGCACATCTCACTGGATTCGTTTCAGTTATATTGGCAAGGGGAATTTTTCAGCATATGCATAGCATGTCTTTTAATTACGCTCTTGGATTGTGATATGAGAAATTTACTTATTGAAAAACCACCTTACCAATTTACTTGGATTTTGAAGTTTGCATGTTGTGTTCTGCGTATGAGAATTGAATAATAATTACATTTTGGCAAATTTTCCTCAAATTTTTGTTCCAAAAATAAAGGATGGTATTAGTAAAAAGAACTCGATCAATAGTATGTGATATTAGTTATCCACTTCTTCAAACATTATCGTTCAATATCCTCTTCCTAATATCATTGTTTTGATTACCGGATTTATGTCAGCAAATCAATCCATTTGTCGTTCACATTAATTCCTTCCCAAATCCATGAAAATCCATTTTCATCCTTATCCAAATTCTACTCTTTAACCATAATATGTTTGGCCTTATACATTATACATAAAATACATTATACATACATTCTTTCTTACCAAGCTCCTTTTGCAGCTGCTAAACAGAGTAAATAGTGAACGTCCTCAGAAAACCTCAAGTCTTTGTAGTTTTCGTATGCTTTTACTCACTAGGGTAGGCTTCTTTTTAGAATTGTGCTTCATACTTATAAAGAAATGCTAAAGTTAAATTCCAATAGAGCTTCATGTAGTTTTGTCATCGTATATAGTTTTTCAACAGAGCTTAATCTTGAGTTTGTGTTCTGATTTGCTGATCGTCATTGTATGTACTCTTGGAAGAGAGCTATTCTCAAAGTCTAAGCCGAGAAGAAGCCAAGAAAGTGGGGTGTGCTCACGCCATTGCCAAAGAAAATGATGCGGACATCATTAGTTAGTTTCCTGATTTATTAGTTTCCTAGATTCTCTAGTTTTCTAGATTTCACTAGGATTTTAGTTTCCAGATTCTAGTAGGATTTTATTTAAGTTTCCTAGTTTATTTGAATTAGTTCCTTGGTGGATTAGGATTTCTGTTTTAGTAAGGGATTTTTATCCTATTCTCTCTAGGTTTTAGTTTGCTATAAATACTTCCTATGTAGTTCTTTAAAATGGAGATTTGAGATATTAAGAAAAGTTTACTTTCCAAGATTGGTGACTCCTTGGTGTGAAGCCAAGGCAACTTTTACCATCTATTTTCTGTTTTTCCATTGTTTTCGCTTCCTCTAAATTACCCAAATACTCAATTCACCCATATCCTACATCAAAGAACAATAGGTACGTGTGTTCCCTGTGAAAAGCTCCATAGGACATTTGATGATTTTGTGATCAAAGATAACAAGCAATAAAGATGCTTTTTTGATAGGCTTCCATGTATAATCACCATTAGTTGTCCTTTTTCCGTTAATTTTAGGATTGCTCCTTATAATGCCTCTTTTCTTTGCTATTATTATCGTTATTGCCTTATTATTTTGGGAGTAACACTTTGGCTGCCACATTTATTCAAATTTTTTGATGACCTTGTAGATAGGTGATAATTTGTATAACTATTACTTTAGCTCTTGTAGGTTTGCTAAGGATATGAAATATTTTATTTCTTAGATACCTTGCAAGAGTGAGTATTAATTTATCATTTAAGAACTTTAGGAGAAACTTTTTGGCTCATTATGCACAGATAAGTTAGAGGCCTTGATTTGTAAGGGTTTTGAGGCCTCAGCTGGTTTGTGTTGAGTAGTCTTCTGGTTTGTGGAAATCTGCTTCATTTCTTTAGCCTCGAAGCACATTACTTAGGAGCAACCAAAAATCCCACCTCCATTGAAGCTACCATTTTCTTCTCTCTGAGATCCCACTCATGAAAAATCTCTCTCTCTCCACCTTTATCTTAAACACTGCTCCTACAAGGCACTTTTCCCCCTGAAGACTTTGTTCCTTTACCTTGCAAGAAATCCACTACTCCACATTAGTTTTCTAGAAAAACTAGTTGTGTTCTAAGCACTTAACAAGTTCACTCATGAGTATCCTCATCTCAAATATTTTACTTAAAATTTTAAACAAAAATTACTTACGTTTTTTACTTTTGACCTAAACTTATTTGTTTGTGAAATAGAAATACGATTAGACTCATAGCTAGTTGGTAATTACATGAGTAGTTAAATAGCAACAACAAATACTTGTTCCTCAAAAGAATATGGTAAGTCATATCTCTTCAATGGTTGTTTCAGTTTGATTCGGGTTACTTTTGAAGTTTTTTTTGGCTACTTTTAAAGTTCTTGATGTACAATTTTTATTAATGAATTGTTTCTGAATTTTTTCAATTGTTTCCTTAATTTATCAAGGTGTTCTACCATCCATGGCAGAAGTTTCATCTAATTAATTGTTTTGAATTTTCATCTAATTTTTTTTAATCATAGACAAAAGTTCAAAATTTTCTTTTTCTAACACAAGTTTCCTTAATCTAATATAAATGACTAAAGCTGTGATGGGTCTGAAATATGTTTATTTATGTGCCTGAATTTTTTTTTTGAATTATAGATAGGTGTAAATCAAACTCTTCCAATTGCTGTCTTGTCATTTTACCTTTTAACTAATCAACTAACCATTACAAGTTCTTCTGTGGTATAATGGCTGCACCGGTGCAGTCAGTTGTGCCTTGTCGCGTGTTCACTTAGAGGAATTTAGAAAATTTGGGACAACCGGGGCTTATAAGTATCCGGTTAAAGGAAAAAGAAAATTTTCTTGTTCCAATTCGAACACCAGGGCTTGTAAGTATTGATTTGAACAACTGGACATCTTATTTCAGATTATTTTGGATGTGGGTTTTGAGATTGGGGTTGAATTTGTGAGTTTTATTGGCTATTTAAAATTTAAACTTCACTTGGGCAAGAAATTTCTTCAGCCACGCCATCATCACTCTCTGTGTGCCAAAACTACCGAGCCAAAAGAGGTTGTCTCAAAGTTTCTTGGTGTTTTGCGGCATTCTAGTTTAGATGTCCTATTTCCTTTTCTGTGATTTAATTGTGGATCTGAATTTCTTTTCTGTCTGATTTTGATTGTGCTTATTTTGTTTTTTTCAGGTGTTGATTTGCTTTTTCATTGGCAAAAGTATCCTCAATTTGGTCACCACCATGCAACAGGTTTTCAAATTATTTGTCTCCTAATTGCGATGCTCTACTTACTCTGATACTTAATTCATAACTGGTCTCTTGACTGAGACTCTGGAGGTTTTATCTTTGTTTTGAAATAATGACTTTGGTGGCCAAAAGTCGCTCAGCTTCTTTCCAGTTCTTCTCCTTTCTCCTTCATCTCCCTTCAGTGCAAATCCACCGCCACTGCTCTTCACTCTCCACCAACCTCCTTCATGACCCAAATGACGAGGCAAAACACTCAAATGATGCCGAATTAATATCAAAGATCCTTGTCCACCACCACAATCCCTTCCACTCCATGGAGTCTTCTCTGCAGCTCCACGGCATCACTCTCTCTCCTCAGCTCCTCAACCACACCCTCCTGCGCCTCATCCACAATTCCAAAATTGCCCTCGCCTTCTTCAACTATGCCAAGTCCCTCCCCGACCCTCCTCTCTCCACCGCCTCCTTCAACCTCCTCATTGACATCCTCGCCAAGGTTCGCCAGTACGACGTCGCTTGGCAGCTCATCCTCGAAATGGACAACTTCAACCTCACCCCCACCGCCTCCACATTTCTCATCCTCATTCGGCGGTTGATCTCCTCCGGCCTCACCCGCCAAGCCGTTCGGGCCTTTGAGGACATGGAAACCTTCGTCCAAACCAAACCCAGTAGCCAAGATTTTTGCTGTTTGCTTGATACCCTTTCCAAATACGGCCATGTTAAAGTTGCAGCTGAAGTTTTTAACAAAAAGAAGAATGGGTTTGTGCCTGACGTCAAAATGTACACTGTTTTGGTCTATGGGTGGTGTAAGATTGGTCGTTTTGATATGGCGGAGAGATTCTTGAGGGATATGATTGAGCGTGGTATTGAGCCCAATGTTGTAACTTACAATGTCTTCTTGAATGGTATTTGTAGGCGTGCGAGTTTGCACCCTGAGGAAAGGTTTGAGAGGACGATAAGGAATGCAGAGAAGGTGTTTAAGGAAATGTGGGAGAGAGGGATTGAGCCTGATGTCACTAGTTTTTCAATTGTGCTTCATGTTTATAGTCGGGCACATAAGCCCGAGTTGTCACTTGAAAAGCTGAAGCTGATGAGAGAGAGAGGGATTTGCCCCACTCTGGAAACTTATACTTCAGTTGTAAAGTGTCTTTGCTCATGCGGGAGACTTGAGGATGCAGAGGAATTGCTTGGTAAGATGGTGACGAGTGGGGTTAGTCCATGTGCAGCGACGTACAATTGTTTCTTCAAAGAATACAGGGGGAGAAAGGACAGCGAGGGTGCTTTGAAGCTGTACAGGAAGATGAAGGAGGAGGGTTTGTGCGTGCCCAGTATGCACACTTATAACATACTGGTGGGAATGCTTTTGGAATTGAATCGTATGGAGATTGTGAGAGAGATATGGAATGATATGAAAGAGAGTGGGGTAGGACCCGATTTGGATTCATATACCATGTTGATTCATGGGTTATGTGGGAAACAAAAGTGGAGAGAGGCTTGCCAGTTGTTTGTAGAGATGATAGAGAAGGGGCTTCTCCCTCAGAAGATTACTTTTGAGACGCTTTACAAAGGGCTAATACAATCTGATATGTTGAGAACTTGGAGAAGATTGAAAAAGAAGCTTGATGAAGAGTCTATTTCATTTGGATCAGAGTTTCAAAATTATCACCTTAAGCCATATAGGAGATGATATGCCATCTACATGCCACTTTAGGATGCAGTGTTTACATGCGACTTTAGGATTCAGCCCGACATAACTTGGGTGCTCCATGTATTATGCTTGCCATAGATGAACAAGCACCCATGGAATGGCCTCAGAGAACGTCCAAATTTATGACCAAATATGAATGTGCCAGAATCTTGGGTACCCCCGCTGTGCAGAGCAGGTATTTGAACTTTGAATTGAATTGAAATTAATATTTCTTTTTTTGGGTTTCAATTCACCTTATCAGTCTGACATTTGGTTGAAAAATCAATTTTGGCTCTGACCCATTACAAATTTAATGTTTTGAATGAGCAGCATGAATGGCCCTATGATGGTTGAGTTGCAGGGCCTGATCCAGTTGAGGTAAAAAGCCAAGTAAATTTTACATCTACTGCTTGCATATATTGGTAATTGAATTGTTTTCTTTAGGGTCTACCCATTAAGCTTCCAGCTACCTATTAATTTGACCATGTAATTGTGCTGCTGCTTTTACTATGACATGCACAAACAAAGGGAATTGCTGAACTTTTGTGTTCAGCGTATGCATAGCATGCCTTTTAATTACTCTCTTGGATTTTGATATGGGCAATTTACTTCTTGAAAGACCACCATACAAATTTACTTTGATTTAGAAGTTTGCATGTTCTAGTATGTAAATGAATACATGTTGATGTAGTACAGCCTGTAGGTGTTAGATTAAGCACTTAAACAATAGCACATAGAAGAATATAAGAGACCGAGGAGAAGAAATAGATCAAAAAGACGAGATAAAGGGCAGAAACAGTAGAACAAAGAAGAATATTGGAGATCAAGGAGAAGAAATATAGATCGAAGGGACGAAATCAGAGAGTTCTAGGGAAGGGTTTACTCAACATTCAAATCTGCATTTTAAAGAACTACATGGGGTTATTTATAGCAAACTAAACCCTAGAAATAATAGGATAAAAATCCCTTACTTAAACAGAAATCCTAACCCAAATAAAATAGGAAACTTAAAACTAGAAATATGGAAATCTGGAAAAGTAGAAATCCTACTAGTAATTGGAAAACTAGAGAATCTAGGAAACAAACAAATACATTAGGAAACTAATAAATTTATGTCCTACGCGTCCTGCATCACATGTACATTTGGCCATATAGTACATTATACATACACTAGTCTGGACAGTATAAGTTCGTATTGTTTCCATGTTTTGTATGATTGGTAATAGTTGATGCAAATGAGCCTGACTGTTTTGAAGAGCTAGATAAATGTCTTAACTGGCGTTAGCTATTGCTGCGACTCTTTGGGGTCTAATTTTTTGATAGTCATCTTCTCCAATAGAGCTTATCGGTTTAATCTTGATACGTCTCTGTTTCTTGACGGTTCTTCCGGGAAATTGAAGCATTTCTCAGCATCTCTATTCATCCCCATTTGTGAAAAGAATATATCTTTATGTGCCTGACGTTGTTTCATCCTTCTTTTACTTTTAGAGTGATTGTTCTGCTTTGCCTACTGGATATGACAAGGATGAGAGAGTTATGGCACAGTTGCCTCTGCACTGGTAGACCAAAATAAATCTCATCACATAGTTTCACTTCATCATCAGTTGGGTGAGTGACACTAAAACCGCCATTTATTTTCATTTTCAAGTTGTTTTGTTGTGGCCTTCCAGATAGTGTTTGATGTCGTATGTAACAATTTTATGTTTGATTCAGGCTCTTTTTTGTTTGTGAAGCATATGAAATGTTTCAATATTCCTTGGATAATCTTATACCTGTTTGTTTATATCAGCAGACACTATGGTGTTGAGAAATTTCTTACCAACAAAACTTTTCAGTCATGCTTGAAGCATGGTAATTTAATATTTACTTAACAAACTAACCAATATATGTTGCTGGAATTGCTGAAGTAAATAAATGATGGTATAGTGACTCTTTTCTACCAGCTTCACTAATATATAGGTTGCTTAGAGCTAGCCTCATCCTTCAAAAATCCCATTTAGATTTTAGTGATCTTTGATACGGCTCTGGCTGGTCTAGTGGCGAGTGTCGTCTTGCTTTGTGCAGTACTTCATAATAATAGCCAAGGCTCAGACGTCCTTGTACTGTGTGTTTTACAGTTCAGCCCTTGCATGACCTTCTGTTGGGGGAATTGTCTTCTGAACCGTCGGATCAATGCTGTGGCTCCGTCGAGAATTTGAATTCGATTGCCAGACATGCTGAAGCCGGTCCACGGATGATATGTGAATACATTGAGAACTTTTCTTACTGGACCAATGTTCCTTCAACACGTCCCACATCCAAGATCTTCTGGCAATATGCCAAGTCCACCTTAGTTTCCCCATCTCGAATAGCATAAATTATCTCCTTTTCTCATCATGTACTACATTTATTGATCGCATTTGTGACAATGACGACATCTCTCTTGCAGAAGTGTGGAATATACTTGCATAAGTGTGTCATGTATTTCTTCTAATTGAATTACGAAAGATGTGATTAGTAATATTATGAACATAATTTTTCTTTTTGGTCGAATATTATGAACAGATGATGAGTAAATGCTGTATCAATAATTTCATTAATTTTTCTCTATGCATAAACAGTTAATTAATCAGCAATTAATCTAAGTTGTTTTCTGCAGGGTTACAGGAGAGGATTGGGGCAATAGGTCAAGGCCGTAACTTGTTGAATTTCATCATTTCAAGGGAGTGCTATATATTCCTAGTGAAAAAAGGAAAGCATGTAATGGCAGGATCCCTTTGATTCATAAAATCCTAGTAGTTTTGTTTATTATTGGTGAACTTGCTTGGTTCGGTATATTTCCTGATGATATGCAGGTACTTTTGTGCGTAATGAATTTATGCAGAAAGAAATCCTTCATGTGGAGAATTTTTATTGAGTAGTGTGGGAGTATTGTCGGGTCAATTCAAAATCAATTCACAATGAATAAAGATCGTGTGAACTCTTAAGTTGATAAATGAGATCGAATTTTGCAGTTTTTTTCCTCTGCAGTACCTCGACGTGACATGAGCAAGATTTCATCCCTCGACATCAGATATCACGTTCTAACATTCAAAACAACAAAGAATAAATAAATTTTTAGCGAAGTTTGTAAATTGGCTAAGCAATTCGAATGTTTATAACAATCTCATAAAAGAAAATGTTTATAGCAATTAAGAAATGAAAGCACTACAAGAAGACTGGGCTATAGTAACAACACAAAACACATGCTTACAGAAAATGTGGCAGTTTTCAAGCCATTTTAGTTTGGCACGATGACAAGCGACGAAAATGGTACAAGTTTGCTAACAAACCACTTAAAGTAGATACTTCTCTAATTGAAGTACCCCATCCCTTTTTTCTGGGGTGGATGAATAATTGCAATTTTTTTTTTGGGTCCATTTTTGTTGAAAGGAAATTATTATTATTATTATTATTATTATTATTTTATGACTAAAAGTTTAGGGAGAGGGGAGGCTATGCCATCCCGAGGCCACGGCATACCAAGGCCTCTTTGAGGACTTATAGAGTGGGTCTTAGCCCTTTCTTTTTTTTTCTTTTTTTTTTTTAATTTTTAATTTTTTTACAAATTATTGACTAAGAGGGATTGTTGGCAGCAGGATTTGAACCTAAGCCTTGATCGTGAAGAAATCGATCCTCTCCAACTCAGCCAAACTCTCGTTGGTGTTGAAAGGAAATTTTGATATAGGACAAGATGGGGTTATATCTTGTGGAGAAATTTAGAAAACGATTCAAAATGATGAAATATGGGTTAAAAGATGGAAAATCATACTTGTGGCCAAGAAAAAAAAGCAAGGCCTATCATTTGTATTTTCAGGTCTGGAGCATATTTCAAGATGATAATGGTTTTGGCAAGATTTATATTTAGTTTCTTATCTTGTTTTCAATTATGGAAAAAATAGTTTTTAGGATTTTGACAAAAAATAAATTTTTGGGATATTATTTTTCTAATAAAGGTTTATTTATATTTATTTACTTTAAGATTGAATTGTTTTCTAAGATTATTAGGGCTTTGAGTTTACTATTTAAACAACCTTATTCAGTTATAATCGCAAATAAATTTATTTTTATGGATTCTAGTTTCAGATTAATGTTTGTTTTTCCTTTATCCTTTTGTTATGTTTCTCATATATATACATATATATGCATGTATTATATTATATTGTCAAAGTCATTCATGAAGCATGATGTTGATTTGCCCAGGTAGCACTCAACAAACTAACAGATTACCTGTCTTTTGGATTACCAAAAAGAATAAGCTTTGTGTGCTTATAAATCTATAATTAGTTCTAAGACATTAAAAAACAAAAGCATCGATCATATAAAATCCAAATTAATTAGTGATCGATGGCTTACCTTTTTGCTTATGTGAGCATCTTTCTCTTAGTTTGTGGATCAGCCAATGCTCAACAAGCATCCCAGTTCTGTGCTTATGCCTGGCATGAATTCAGCAATTGCCTGAGGTTCCTTACAGGCTTATACCCTCAATATCCATCACGTGAGTGTTGTGACGCGGTGAGGACATTGAACTTGGTGGCCCAAGGTGATGAGTTAGCACCTGGGAATATATGTCAATGCATTCAGGACATGGCTTCTGTATATCGCATTCCTTTTGTAGCCTCTCTCATCCAAGATCTTCCCATAAAATGCAATGCTCATCTTAGTTTCCCTATTTCTAATAGCATGGATTGCACACAGTAATACTCTCTCTCTCTCTCTCTCTCTCTCTCTCTCTCTCATAACAACTTCAGCCCTTGGCATCATCTCATAACAACTTCAGCCCTTGGCATCAACTACCAAATAAAAAATTATTATAATCACCGACATTCGTAGCAGATGATGAGGCGACTAAATACACTATTAGTGCCTAATAGCACAATGGATACGGATAATCATATCTATTTTTTTATTAGGCACCAATAATATGTGTAGCCACTTCATTGTGTGTCACGAATGTCAATGATTATATAATGTTGTTTTCTTGTAGTGATCGGTAAATGATTGCCTAATATGATATCATATAGCTCTGGTTAATTTTATACTGTGTATGTAGACAAATTAACATTATGATTATTATTGTTTTCTGCAGCCTCAATTGAGACTTCATGAATAGAAGCAAATAATTAGTGGGGAGGGGTCCGAAGTCTTTTGAAGCATATTTGAAGGAACGTGTGTAAATGAATTGGTGGGATATGCAAATAATTTATGAATAAAATCTATTGTAAGGTAACCAGTATAAGCAGCCACTGGTTGATCTCTTCATATAATCCAAGTGACCTACCTCCATTACTAGTGGGAAATTAAAAATAAACTTCAAATAATGTAAAACGATGTTCTTGATATACTAGTCATTAGTTAATATTGTGTACTTCTCTTGACGTCCTAAATTTGCGAGAAATATTTATAGAATATGTACATATACAACAAATTTTACTGTATAGAAGATAGATAAGTCTGTGCATGGAAAAACCTTGTTAGAACACTATTTCCCAGACTTAATAAGATCCTCGAAATAACCAGCAAAACACGGACATTTGGTGAGCCAGACTGAATTGGTTAGAATTGAACTTGGAGTATTGAATTGTGTTGGTTTGCACTAGCTTGGACTTGAGTCCAATAATATCAAGTTATGTAACAAACAAAGGACTTGATTAGACCTTCAATGCAAGAGGAGTCTCTGTATGTATCTGATGCAGTGTTTTTGTTGAGGCCCAAAAAAGTCACGAGAAGCCCAAAGACATTCAAAGCCTAATATAACATATAATGTCAGTCATGCATTAATTCAAGCTGTAATTTGAATAAATATAAAAATAGTGTATATGCAATGCCAAACTAATAATACATTTTTCTCATGCCAATCACCTATCAAGCTCACATGAACCCAAGTCATGTGGTTTACGGGGCTTGCATGAGGGATTGTGGTGTGGAAGGTTACAGAGGTCCACAAGGCCCACGGAAGCTCTTAGATAATGGAGACTTTGGGCTAGCTACTTGGGAGCACCAAAGTCCAAGCCCACTACTTAGAGTTCTCCAATGTGGGTGAGCAAATGAGACATTTTTCAAGCACTTCCTTTTACCCATAGGAAATAGTCATTTTCCAAATACCTAGCTTTACCCGTTTGAAACAAGCCTTTTCCAGCACTTCCTATTACCCACTGAAAACAACCAGTTTCCAGTGCTTCCTTTTACCCATAGGAAATAACCAGTTTATGGTACCTAGCTTTACCTGCTGGAAAATAGCATGCCCTAGTGCTCCCTTTTAACCATTAGAAATAGGCTGGTTCCAGTACCTCCATTTACTTATTGGAAATAAAGGAAAACCTTCACCCTCTATAAATTGGCACTCATGGCTCAAGCAAAAGGCACAAATTTTTCTTCAGCCAACACTTCCTCACTCGGCTGCTGCAAGCATCCCCCCATAAAGCATCACCTAGCTCCAAGCTTTTCCTTCCTTCCAAGCTTTAAACACCACAACCTTCAAACCTCAAGCTTTTCCTTCCATCCTCATTCTCTTGAAACTCTTAAATCCCCATAGCCATAGCCACACACAACAAAGTATCAACACCAAACTCAAACATATCCAACACCAAGCCAAGCACATGCATTCTCATTTGCTAAACTTGTGGGTCTTTAGCTCCCACACTCCAAGCTCTCATGCCAAGCTCACATAATCTCATAACAACATCAGCAAGTCATCTTCAACTCTTCGTCGAGCTGCTAGAAACATCAACACAAAACACGCAGCCGCTAGAAGAAGAACAAAGTATTCCCCCGGGACTTGCTTCTCCCTTAGGATACTTTGGGCCTAGTTCTTGCTAACTCAGACAAAGGGGCAATGAAGTCTTCATTCATCACTCTATGGCGATCCAAGAATCAACAAAGCCTGGATGAGCCTTCGAACGAAAAAGACCCCAACATAAATGGCGACTCTGCTGGGGACTAGGCTATTACTCTTACAATGGCTTCTCCACATAAGATTTAAGTCACGTCGATGCAATATACCAAAGATAAGAGTGTTTTCTTCTTTGTTTTTTTTTTCTTAGCCATATGCTTTGTAGAACAACCCAAAAAAAATTGTTGGTAACATTATCTCTCTCTCTCTGTTTCTTAGATCTATGTTCTCAAGCTAAATTTAATCTTGTGAAAGGACCCTGGGGTAAAGGCAAATCAAGCATTCGTGCCACTGAGGTACTGGAGACACTAAAGCAAACTCCACAACCGTCCCCAAATCCAATTGACTTGGGGGCTTCGTGCCAAGCAAATTTGATGCCAAAAAGAAGAAGTTTTCAAACTTGAGAGAAACAGAGCATACGAAGCAGAGAAGAGAAATAAAAACTTGAGCAAAAGAAGGTTCAGCTCAACATCCATTTATAGCCTGGGGGCTTCAGCCAACATGTAAGCCGTTGACCACCGTCGTCAACTATTGAGGCTAGCCCTGCCGTTCACCTTTCCACTGTGAAACATCATCAGCAAATCTGGCCATCGCCGTAAGTCACCTTCGTAGTAACCGTCACCTCTCTAGAGTTGTGCAAACACGATGAGAAAGGGAGAAGGAACACTTGCTCAATGCTTTCAGCCTCATCTCTGCGAATGGCTTCACCAAGATAAGATTTTTTTGTCTCATTAATCTCAATATAGCATATATATTTGTTTATTGTTTTAATATATTCATAAAATTTATGTTTCATTGAATTGTCTTAAGCATAGACAAAAGCGCGTGGGTTGGTCTGCCCAAGTCAAAAAGATTGATTGATTAGTTCTTATTATTATACTCTAATGTATTATATGGTGCACCGGCTTGCATAATTTTCTTATTATTTATTGATCCACTACCATTATTTTACTTGTCACTTGCATTATTATATTGTATCAGTATCTTGTTTAGTGTGTGAGTCAAATAGTCACACCACCTTTTTGACTAACACATGGTATTCTATTAGCCTACTTATGGCTATGCGTTATATTATTTATGTGGAGCATGTGATTATCTGCTCCATAAAGTTTGTAGAAGTTACACACTGCCAAAAACACATTATCACATGTTTTGGTTTTACTTTAACCAAGTCTTAATCATATATATCTTTTTTTTTAAAGAGCTTCATCTTTGCAATCCAAGCTTAATTCATTTGAACTGTTAATCTGGATTAATATATCATTCAAATGGATTGATCCATCCTTCAGGTGGAGTAATCCATATTTAATATGTATTAATCTACCTTTTAATTTTGCATCTCCAGCATAATTTCTCAGGGCCTTATTCCATGCACTATTCACTTATCTTGTACTTCTTATCATTTCGTATTGATCCACCTTTGTGTTGATCAATCCATGTTACATGCTATAATGTAGATGCCAACTATAGATGCTCAGTACTAGAACAATACATGCTCGGCATGCTTATGTCAACTATATTAGTCATTTGCAAGCTACAATGCTTATATTATTTTTGTAATCATTGTATGCTTTGGTCATGCAGCATTATATCAGTCAAGTGTATGCTTATGTCAACTATACTTTGGAGTAATCCAAACAGCAAACAACTCATGCTCTTTACAAGACTAGTGCCTCGGTCCTATGTCTACACAAGCAAGCTGAAGCCAATAAAAAAAATATATATATCCAAGGAGGCAATGTACACAACTCCAAATATCTTCGAGAGCAGCTTTTCCATACTCCCACAAGCTCCTTCAATACACTCTATATCAATACACTTGTCTGTGGGTCAACCCATATGGGCATGCAAAACATATTAGGCAAGCAAAACCATGCCAAGTATTTTATTTACAAGCCTAGCGTTTTAACTGAGCAAAATATCAAATAGATAACATGCCATAACATACCAGACAAAATTGTCAAACCAACAAGCCATCACAATAGCAAGGGACCCCCCTATTTCAGTTGTCTCCTACTTGGATAAAGAATCTGAGCTGTTGGACAAGATATTCATATCCACCAACATGTGTGAGGACATAGAAGTTGTTTCTTTTATGCTCTCATGTACTGGATGTAGAGGAGGTGGTCTCAAGAGAAATCATGCCAAGAAGAAACAATCCATCTCCAAAACCATGCAACTCAAGATTTCACTTGATGCAATCATTTCAAGCAAACCAAACCAGATATCACAAGATCAAGCTTTTCAAGTAACACAGTCATCATAAAAGTGAGAATTTGGCATTTCTAGCTGCTGGAAGCACAGAGAAGAAGCCATGCTATCATGCCAAATTGTCTCCATTGCAACAAAGGGATATCCTAAGTTCATCATGCCATGCAATGACCAAAATAAATACTCAAAAGGCTATGCTGCAAGAGTTTTTGCAACTCATACTAATCAAATCTTGTTATAATGATGCACTTGGGGGCTGAGAAGGGAATGCATTGCAATCACCATTAGCAGCACTTCCAAAACCACAAATGAGCTTAAAAATCCATTATTACCAAAACCACTATCCCAAGATAAAAAATCTCCTTGAAATTCCAATTATGTCACTATGACCTCCAAGTTTGCCACCACTTGCAAGAACTCAAGCTGTTGTAACCCAACACATTTGCTGCAGTGACCACATGCAAAGCTCAAGCTTCAATAGCCAAGCCCAAGCTTTTGGTTCCTAAAATCATGCTTACAACAGCTGCAACAAACAATACCTAAGTCACCACAAGTGATGCCCTAGAGCCTCAAGCACTTTCTATGCCTTGACAATTCTAATGACCAAGTTTAAGAGTCAAACCAAAAGGCCATTGGGATGTCTCAATTGCCATAATTCCATAATCAATCATCATCAAGCCTCAAGCCTTATTCAAGAAATCCAAGCACTATTCTTTACTCAAGAAGGAAAACATCTCAGTTCATGGCAAATAGAAGGAAAATACCACGAAGGTACCGGAAGAACCTAAACACTGTCAAGATGAAGTTTCTTTTACCAAGCAATCAAAATTTTTGAAGTGATGTCAAGCTATCAAGAAAAAGAGTAAGGTCACTATGCAACACAACAACCAAAATATGCTTGCAGTAACCAAGATTCAAGCCAAGCAAAACATGGAAGATAATGATGCGTTGTATGAAATGCTCCTGGAAGATAACATAAGCCCTATAGTCATGCTGCCGGAAGAGTGAACCATCATGCCACCAAATTTGAAAGAGAAGCCCCAAATCTGAGTACTGGAAGGCAACACAGTGGACTCCAAAACTAAGATCTAGTCCAAGTGACTTAAGGCCTCCATATTGCAATGCTTATTTGCCAACACTATACCGCTTTCAAGCTACCGTAGACACTATCATGCTCAAATCCTTAAGCATCTCCCATTATATTTTTCATATTCTAATCTACCAAAGCCCTCATGCTAGACCAAGCTATATCTTGATTCAACTCCACCCACTTGCTTTTTACAGCAGCCCAGGCCCATCCGTAGCTGCTGGAACAAAAAAGCCCCTACATAAATGCCAACACCCAAACACTAAAGCACATCCACCATGCTAAATAGCCTAAAAGCTATATTAAACCATGGCACTTTAGCCTATACCAAGCATACAAGCCAATACCCAGCATCCAAGCATACAAGCCAAAGCTTAGCGTACAAGCCAATACTAAGCATACAGGCCAATGCCAAGCGTACATGCCAATGCCAAGCATCCAAGCCAATACCAAGCGTACAAGCCAAAGCCAAGCATACAAGCCATTACCAAGCATACATGCCGATGCCACGCGTATATGCCAATGCCAAGCATCCAAGCCAATACCAAGCATACAAGCCAAAGTCAAGCGTACAAGCCAATACCAAGCATATATAAGCCCAAGATCAAGCGTACATGCCAATGCCAAGCATCCAAATCAAATACTAAGAATACATGTCAACATCAAGCATACATGCCAATACCAAATATACACGTCAAAACCAAGCATGCAAGCCAATATCAAGCATGCAAAACTAATGCAACTCTTGCAAACTGCAACCATGCCAAATCAAGCATCACTAGTCAATCAAGCACATCAATCATGCAAGCTAACTTATTTTGGGTTAAAATTCAACCAAGCCTTATCTCCTATGTCATGCCTCAAAATAAGCCAACTTTTGGTAACCCCAGTAAGTAAACTCCAATATTACAGTGTCTAGAAAAGTCTTTAAGGCAACACATTCGGTGTCTAGGAAGATTGAGTTTTAAGCGGGACCATTGCGACCCCTCCAACCTTCCTGGAAAAGACATGGCTGTGATTTCGAAGACTCTTAACTGGTTATCCAACAGTTGCTCATCGTTACATATAAATATAAATATAAATATATATATATATATATAGCACGGATGTTTCATGCATATTGAAGAACCAGCCATGCCATGCCACTGCCAATTATTTTGGGTTGAAATTGATTATTGGGCCCATCTCGTTGCCACTTCATAGCCCCAATAATCAATGGGGCTAATGTTGAGGCCCAAAAAAGTCACGGGAAGCCCAAAGACATTCAAAGCCCAATATAACATATAATGTCAGTCATGCGTTAATCCAAGCTATAATTTGGATTTAATTCATTAAATAAATATAGAAATAGTGTCATGCCATGCCAAAATAATATTACATTTTTCCCATGCCAATCACCTATCAAGCTCACATGAACCCAAGTCATGTGGTTTACGGGGCTTGCACGAGGGATTGTGGTGCAGAAGGTTACGGAGGTCCACAAGGCCCATGGAAGCTCTTGGATAATGGAGACTTTGGGCTAGCTACTTGGGAGCACCAAAGTCCAAGCGCATTACTTAGAGTTCTCCAATGTGGGTGAGCAAATGAGACAATTTTCAAGCACTTCCTTTTACCCATAGGAAATAGTCATTTTCTAAATACCTAGCTTTACCCGTTTGAAACAAGTCTTTTCCAACAATTCCTATTACCCATTGGAAACAACCAGATTCCAGTGCTTCTTTTTACCCATAGAAAATAATCAGTTTATGGTACCTAGCTTTACCTGCTAGAAAATAGCATGCCCTAGTGCTCCCTTTTAACCATTAGAAATAGGCTGGTTCTAGTACCTCCCTTTACCTATTGGAAATAAAGGAAAACCCTCACCCTCTATAAATTGGCACTCATGGCTCAAGCAAAAGGCACCAATTTTTCTTCAGCCAACACTCCCTCACTCGGCTGCTGCAAGCATCCCCCCATAAAGCATCACCTAGCTCCAAGCTTTTCCTTCCTTCGAAGCTTTAAACACCATAGCCTTCAAACCTCAAGCTTTTCCTTCCATCCTCCTTCTCTTGAAACTCTTAAATCCCCATAGCCATAGCCACACACAACAAATTATCAACACCAAACTCAAACATATCCAATACCAAGCCAAGCACATGCATTCTCATTTGCTAAACTTGTGGGTCTTTAGCTCCCACACTCCAAGCTCTCATGCCAAGCTCACATAATCTCATACCAACATCAGCAAGTCATCTTCAACTCTTCGTCGAGTTGCCAGAAACATCAACACAAAACACGCAGCCGCTGGAAGAAGAACAAAGTACTCCCCCGGGACTTGTTTCTCCCTCGGGATACTTTGGGCCTAGTTCTTGCTAACTTAGACAAAGGGGCAACCAAGTCTTCATTCATCACTCTATGGCGATCCAAGATTCAACAAAGCCTGGATGAGCCTTCGAACGAAAAAGACCCCAACATAAATGAAATCTTGTGAAAGGACCCTTGGGGTTGAGGCAAATCAAGCATTCGTGCCACTGAGGTACCGGAGACACTAAAGCAAACTCCACAACCGTCCCCAAATCCAATTGACTTGGGGGCTTCGTGCCAAACAAATTTGATGCCAAAATCAAAGAAAAAGCTTTCAAACTTCAGAGAAATAGAGCATACGAAGCAGAGAAGAGAAATAAAAACTTGAGCAGAAGAAGGTTGAGCTCAACATCCATTCATAGCCTGGGGGCTTCAGCCAACATGCAAGCCGTTGAAACATTTCAAAAGTTCTAAGATAGCCAATTTATGTAGGGGCTTTTTCGTTCTGACAGCTATTACGGGCCTGGGCTACTGTAAACAGCAAAATAGATAAAATTGCCCCTTGAGCCTGAGTTCGAAGATCAGGCCCCAAGAATGCTTCGAAAGGACAGAGATGCCTTAGGAAACACCTTGGTTACCTTCACCAACAAAAATAACAACAGCTTACAGATACATTTTCTAGCTTGGCATGAGAAGCTTGTGACATGGGCGCAAAATTATCATGAGTTTAGTACTGAAGAGAAAACTAAGTGTTCCTGGGGGGGGGGGGGGGAACGGGTATTAAGGTAGGAGATGAAAAGTTTGCAGAGAGGTTTGGCTAAAAATAAGGAAAAAGAGAGGAATGGGGAGCTTGAGTATTATTTCTAGCAGCTTGACAGTGACTCTTGTTAAATGCTAGAGTAGCCTGCTAGAAGGGAGAGAGGAACCTCGCTAAAAGGGAAAAAAAATGGGGGGGAGGGATGAAACAAAGCACGAATTTTCTTGGGGTGTGCAAGGGAAAGAGAGGAAACTTTCTTCTCTCCAAAAAAAGGATTTGGTCTTGATTGGGGAAAAAAAAGCCCCATTTTTTAGCCGCTGGAAGCCATCATTTTCCAAGAACCCTAATGTTTCTATCCAATTTGGCTAAGTCTTTCCCTTCCCTTCTCCCCTCATCTCTTCAATCATCCTATTTTGGTGAAATCCACTCTGCCTATTTGCAAAAAATCAAGGATTTTTGGGAGCTGAAGGCCCCCTTTTCCGTAGCTGTTTCAGACTCCTATTTTCAGCCATCTCCTTCCTTTCCTTTCTCCCTTTTTTTAGGGCCAGGTCTGATGAGGGAAAGAGAATGGGTATACATGCTGGTTCGGAGGGCAGCTCCTTGCGCGCCAATATCTCTTGGTCTCTTGGATGTTTTGCTTGAAAACTTGTTCCTTCCTTTCCAGCAACCCACGTGGTCTTTCAAAGTAAGGGTTAAGCTGCTAGAGCTGTGCAGTTCCTGTTGCATGGGCTGTTTTAGGAATCTGTTTGACATGCTTCCCTAGCTCTAAATGCAACGAAATTTTGAAAAAATGAAGCTTGATATGTCTAGTTCTAATCTGGAAAGTTTGGGATTTGTTGGTTGTAAACTTGATTTCTAGTGATTTTTCAAAGGTAGGATGTTCTAGTTAGGATGGTTGGAAAGCTTGTGTATAAGTTTTGCTTGGCATGCTACTTTTTGTTGAGAATTTGGCATGTCCTTTTTGTTGGCATTGAGTGCTGATCTGAGTATTGCTAGAGCATGTTCTTGAGCAATATTGTCATGAGAGCATGATGTTGAAAGGTATTGTCGTAAGAGCATGAGTTCTTCAATTTGCTTGAAATGTCCGAATAGCTTGGAATGCTCGAATAAAATGAAATTTCTTGGCATGTGGATTGGTATCACGCCCTGTGAATTTTGTTAAATGCTTGATAGATGAGTTTGCTTGCACTATGAGAAAATTATGCTTCCGGTGCCTCCCTTTGTGTATGAGTACCTTTTCGGCGTCTGATTTTGCTAACGTATTCTCTTGTTTAGAAGCTCCAAAACATGGGAAAGCATGAGAAGTCTAATTTTCTAGGATTTTGATAGCATGAAAGTGAGTTTTGGTCTCTTGCAACTTGTCTTTGGAAAAAATTATGCTTCCGGCACCCTTTTTTCGTTTACGAGTTCCCTTCCGGCACCTGATTTGGCCAACGTACTCCCTTGTTTCTTTTTCAGGCTTGATTGAGAGTTTCCAAAGCATGAGAAATGCCATCTTCTTACTAATTTGCTGGGAACTTGATAGAATAATGGTGAGTTTTTGGTTATTTTCACAGATGTAATGAGTTTGTTGAATTGTTGCAATGATAAATTGAGCTTTGGGGGTTAAGGAGCATATACACTAGCATGACGTTTGAAATAGGGCAGGGGCTAAGAAGATTTGAAAAAAAATAAGGCAAGTGGTGGAAACAGTGATGAATGAATTTATATAGCTTGGACTTGGTTGAAGATGTGAATAATGTTGAATCACAGATCTTGGAACTGAGGTATAGCTTGGTTTAACATGAGAAACTTTGAAGTGTTTGTGCTTGACTTTTTTTTTTTTTTTTTCAATTGGCAGGAAGCCCCCAAGTCATTTGGATCTGCATTTTGGCTCATTCTTTTTCCTTTTGAATATTTGCTTGGCAAGAAGCCCCCAAGTATTTTGGGGTTTGTATATGTAGTTTGCTCAATGGCATGAATGATAGATTTGCCAAAGCCCCCAGCCCTCGTACAAGACCTGGTTTTGCTTGAGAATGGATATCTAAGACACAAGCAAAAGGCACATGTCAGTAACCCATATTATGCTTGTTTTGCAAAGTAGATAGCCAACAAAAGGAGAAAAGAAAAAGAAAGAGGGAATGTTCTTATCTCTTTATTTTCTCTGGTTTATTGCTTCTGGGCTTCTTCTTCGGAGGTGTTAGTGAAGATAACAGCCTGATCCCCAGCAGAGTTGCCAATTTATGTAGAGGTCTTTTTATTCCAGCAACCTGACGAATGGGCTTGGTTGCCTAAAAAGAGAAATATGTGAAGCTGCCCTTGGGTATGAGTTCAAGGATCAGGCATCAAGAGTGTTTCGAAAGGGTAACTGAACCTTGGGAAACACTTTGGTCTTCTTCACCAATGAAACCAACAGTCGCTTACAGATAAATTCTTGGCTTGGCATAAAAAGCTTGTGGCATGGGAGCTGAGCATTCATGAGTTTAGCATGAGAGAGAGAGAAAGAGCTGTGATTTCCAGAAGAGAAGATGGGAGGAGATGGAGGAATATGGCTTGAAATTGCAGGGGTTTCAGGGATAGGAGATGATGATTGCTCTCTGGATGTGTGTTTATGAAAAGAGAGGAAGAAGATGGAAGCATGGGTGGCTTTAGCATATTTCCAGCATCTTGACGAAAGCTTCATCAAGCTCCTGGGTGATTCGACAGAAGAGAAAATGGGAAGCAATGGAAGAACAAGGCTTGAAATCGAAGGGTTCCACAGATGAGAGATGATGCTTGCTCTCTCTGGATGTGGGTTTTGAGAGAGATAAAGGAAGAAGATGGAAGAACAAAGCATGAAATTGAAGGATTCCAGAGGGGATGCTTGCCTTCGATCGGTTTGTTGTTCTGTGTTTGCTGGGTAGAAAGTGGCTCCTTTTATAGGCGCTTGGAAGACTCAATTTTATCAACCAACCCTCTCCCATTTTCCTTCTCTTTCTTCCATTCCATCTTATTTGGTGAAACTTCCTTAGCCTAAGTGTGTAGGCATGAAGCTTTTTGGAGTTCCAAGGTCCTCAGGTAGCTGGACTTCTCCATGTGGGTAAAGAGCCACCCACTTTTGTTTCTTGTTTTCTCACCAAAGCTTGAAGAGGAAAGAATGGGTAATGGTCAAAAAGGTGACTAGCACATGGGTTTGCTTGGTTTTGGTGGTTTGGCTGTGATATGGTTTTAACAGAGATGCACGACGTTGGATATTTTATAAGATGCTTGGCTGTTTTGTTTCCAGCGGCTTATGAGTTCCCTTTGATTTCGTCAGATTGCTGGAAGCTTTGGCTGATGTGGGATTTTCTTAAGGTGATGGGCTACTAGGTTTTCTATCATGCCTACCCATATGTTTGGGCTCAAGGAATGGGCTTGAGTTTTGGTGCTCCCAAGTAGCCCAAAACTTCCATTCCTTGGACCATCAATGGGCCTCGTGAATACTCTTAACATCCATACCACAACTCGCTCAACAAGCCCCATGCATTCGCGTGGCTTGGGCCCACTTAAGCTTGTAGCGTGGCGTGTTGCTTAAATAAGGATTTTCTGCTTGGTGCTGTACTGGGCCAAAAATATATTTGGGCCTAGCCTTGGACTTTTTGGGCCTCAACATTAGCCCCCTTGATTATTGGGGCCATGAATGTGTATTGAAATGGTCTGAATAATCAATTTCCAACCCAAAATAAATTGCAGTGGCATGGCATGGGTTTAGGAGCAACTCAAGGATAACCAATTAAGGGTCTCTAAAAGTACAGCCAGGTTTTTTTCGGGAAGGTTGGAGGGGTATAAATGGTCCCGCTTAAAACCCAATAATTCTTAAGCACCGAAGGTGTTTCCTTGAAGAACTTTCCTAGACACTGTAATTTTGGAGGTCACTTACTAGAGTTACCAATAGTTGGCCCATTTTGTGGCATGACGGATAAGAAAGTGCTTGATGGATTAGCTCAAAATAACTTAGCTTGCATGATTTATTTAGAGAGGCTTGATTTTGCATGGTTGTGATTTTGCAAGGGTTGCATTGACTTGTATGCTTGATATTGGCTTGCATGCTTGGGTGCTTGGCATTGGCATTGGCATGTACGCTTGATTTTGATGCTTGACATTGACGTGTATGCTTGATTTTGGTTTGTATGCTTGGATGCTTGGCATTGGCATGTATGCTTGGCTTTGGCTTGCATGCTTGAATGCTTGGCATTGGCGTGTATGCTTGGATGCTTGGTATTGACATGTATGCTTGGTTTTTGCTTGTATGCTTGGTATTGCTTGGCTTTGGCTTGTATTGAGTTTACTGCACCAGCCCCAGAACACTTAAATTTGGCAGACAAAACCTCTGTGAAGGTGATAGCGTGTGACATGATGGCTAGATATTGGAAGAATGCTTGAAATAGGGCATGTGCTGGAAGGGTATTTGAAATAGGGCATGTGCTGGAAGGATATTTGAAACAAGGCATATGCTGGAATGATGTTTGAAATAGGGGATATGCTGGAAGAATGTTTGAAATAGAGCAGGTGCTGAAAAATGTTTTGTTTGACATGGAATAGGGCATGTGCCTGAAGAACGTGACTTGGCTTGGCATGATTTATCCTCTGGTTTTCTCTCATTCTCTTCTTTCTTCTTCTTCTTCAAGACCCAAACCTGTGGGTATTGTGCATCAGTATATAAGTCATATTTCGGAAGCACGGGTCAAAAAACTTCCTTGATGAAAGTTGCTCGTCTACTCGAGTACTATAGCCTGTAAAATTTGCTGAATTCTTTGAATTTTTCTGATGCCTCAAATCTGGTCTGCTACGTCTGTGTTCATCCATGGCTGGTGAGGTTCTACAGATTCTGCTTCTGCATGTATCTTTAATTTCTGATACTCGGATGATTGCACTTGCTTCACAAAATTTGCTCAAAATTATGTTGTTTATAACATATCCAAAATTGAGGATCATCCACCCATTGTAGTGCTCTCTACCTCCATTTTTCTGAAGCATGTTCGGGAGTTGATGTTGATGCCTTTGTTGCGTGCTTGTTTATTATGCATGAATGCTTGAGTTGCTCTGTATTTTCCAGAATTTGTGAACTAGAAATCGAATTCTAAGGTTGAGCTTCTGGTTTAGGATTCTAGCTTGGTGATAAACAAGAGTCATACAAGCTCACTTGGGTAATGCATGCCAAGTGTTTGTCAAAATATCTCAAAGTAGCTTGTTGGTCCTTTTTTGAACTTTTGAAATGTTTCTTTTCGAATCTGAGTTGGAGCTTTTGAGACATGAAAATGGACTTCTCAACGGTTATGTTGGAATTGGTCTTGCGTCACTTGAAGAAAAAATGAATTTTCGGTGGAATTTCATAGCCCGGGGGCTTCCCCAGCAGAGTCGCCATTTATGTTGGGGTCTTTTTTGTCCGAAGGCTCATCCGGGCTTTGTAGATTCTTGGATCGCCATAGAGTGATGAATGAAGACTTCGTTGCCCCTTTGTTTGAGTTAGCAAGAACTAGGCCCAAAGTATCCTAAGGGAGAAGCAAGTCCCGGGGGAATACTTTGTTCTTCTTCTAGCGGCTGTGTGTTTTGTGTTGATGTTTCTAGCAGCTCGACGAAGAGTTGAAGATGACTTGCTGATGTTGGTATGAGATTATGTGAGCTTGGCATGAGAGCTTGGAGTGTGGGAGCTAAAGACCCACAAGTTTAGCAAATGAGAATGCATGTGCTTGGCTTGGTGTTGGATATGTTTGAGTTTGGTGTTGATAATTTGTTGTGTGTGGCTATGGCTATGGGGATTTAAGGATTTGAAATTGGCATGCTTGAGAAGTTGAGGTTGTGAATGCTTGGAATTGTAACTTTAATTTTCTTTAGGTTGTGAATGCTTGAGAAGTTGAGGAGGTTGTGAATTTATATATGCTTGAGAAATTGAGGTTGTGAATTTATTTATTTAGGTTGTGAATTTATATTTTTTTGGTTAAAGTATACTTGAAATCAAAAGGCTTTAAAAGAAGCATCAAAATTAGGCCTAAAATGTAGAAGATTGGATTTTTGCGACACAAAAAGAACTTGCGGTTTTAAACCGCTAATTCACGGTAACCGATCGCTTTTTGCGGTTTCAAAAATCACCATACCGCAAATAGTCGGTCGGTTTGCAATTTGGGCAAAAATTCGCGGTTACCGAACCGCAACCACCCTTAGCTACAACCTAGGGAGCTTTTTGGGGGAAAAAAACCTATATATTCAATATAGCTCATTATGTAATAACTTATTAAGGTTTTTTTTTTAAAAAAAAAAAGAAAAAAAAAGAAAAGGTCAAATTCTTTATGAATTTAGTTGCAGGGTAGCAATAAAAATAAAATAAGTACACTTTTAATTTTGTTGTTGAACATATTTTTATTTTGCTAATATGTGTTTTTAGGTTGCATTTAATAACTATTTGTTTTATGTTAAAGATATTTTTTTGGGCTTATTGGAAATTAGTCAATAGAGCTTCATAACATGGTTTATATGATTTAGGGAAATTTGCATAAATACCATATGAACTTTCAAGTATGTGTGTCAGTACCACTTAAACTTTATAAAGTGTTGTAATCCACCACCTACATCTAACTCCGTTAAAATTTCTATTAAGTTTAAGGATATTTTCGTCAATTAACTATATAAAGAATAAATATATAAAAAAATAGATTTTATTTTTATTTTTAAAAAGTTGACCTAAAATACCCACTGTACTCCTACTCCTACTTTTTTCAACTTTTCCAACTTTAACAACGTCAATTCGCTCCACCGCAAGAAAACCTACCCTCCCAGAACCTACCCTCTACACACACCATACTCTATATTCATCTTTGTCTCTTGGCATCTCTTGTGTGGGTTGTTGAAATTGAGTAGCAAACTGAGGACTGAAGCAACTGATATGGATAATAACTTTAGATACGCTAGGGAGCCACCAAATTACGGTAAGCTTCAACAATTATATTTATACTTTTTAGATTGTGAGTAATTGTTTGGTAAGCAGTGTGGTGATTGATACGTTTGTGTTTTTTAACGTTTTATGGTCAATTGTGATTCTAAATTTATGTGTTTTTTTTCTTCTGAGTTTCTGAATTGTTTAACTTTACTGTAACTTTAAATTTTTTTATTGCTATTTAATCTTGTAGTTTGCTTTGTCCATTATGATATTTTGCTTAACAACTAGATTTGCATCGAGTGTTTATGGGGCCATGTCGAATATGTCAAATTTCCACGTTTATATTTTATGTTGTGACTCACACATCACATATATATGTACTTCATGGGAACTGCATTACCAATCTTTGGAAGCCTATTCTGATATGGTTGAAACCTATCATATCTCGCTCGACTTTTTAACACCTAAGTAGACAATTAAGCCACTTTGTCATTAATTGCAAATTTTAATAAGTTAACTCTTGCATTTTTTTTAATAGTACACTCTCACATGCCAACTTCTTTAAGTGGTTATTTGTAGGGCACAAACCCAACAAAATAAAATAAAAAATGTTGCCTTGTTAGTTCAACAAAAAGGAGCAGCTCCTAATAGTTGTTATTTGGTTTATGAAGATAGTTCTGAAAAATTATATGTTTTGTTTGTTATTTGCATGTGTAAAACTAATTTCACATGAAAATTACGATCATGTATATAGTGTATTACTATGGATATATATGTTAAAATTTTGAAATTTTAAAAATAGTGATAACTTTTATTTGTTCAATGTTCTATACGCAGAGGGTTTAGATCCAGCATTGTGGACTGCTGAAATACACCATGATGGTCAACTTCAAGATATAGGTAATGGATACAACTTTTATTCTGGTGGTAGTGTGGTTTGGGTAGACAACTTAAATCGAGACTACATGTCACCTTTCGATTTTGATGATTTTGCAAAGAAATTGGGGTATCAAGAACGTGTTGGATACTACTATAGAGTGCCAGAGGTAGTAAATGGGCTAGAAAGTAAGTTGGTTTGTATTACAAATGATGAGGTGTTTAATAACATGTTTGATAACTTGCTTCATAGTAGAGTTGTTGTCATTTATTTCTCTCATGGAATTTCTTGTGGGCTTCTAGAGAGTCAGGCATCTATTAATAATAATTATGTGCAGCAAATAGGTATATTTCAAACTGAGAGGCAGCAAAGTAACACACTTCAGCCAGAGAAGTCTCCTCAATTAGATGTGCTACAATTTAATTGGGTGGATGTGGATGTACAAGAAGAGGAAGCAACCACTGAATCTGTTGATGAATTTATTGATTCTGATTATGAGCAAGATGAAGAAGGGCTTGGTGTATCATTTGAGCAAAATGAAGATGATATCATATATGACCAAAATGTAGAAGGTTCTAACAAGGAAGATATACAAAATGAGATTCGACCAGAAGAGCAAGAGTTTGATGAATACAATTCAGAAGATCTTAAAAGCCTAGATGGGAACTCATCTAGTGATGAAGAACCAAATTCAGTGAATAGGAGAAGGATGAAGAAGAAATTGCCCAAATTTAAACAATTCAGGAGAGAAACTGATATTAGAACCATAGAGTTTCATTTGGGGATGGTTTTTGCAAATGCCAAGGAATTCAAAGAAGCTGTGAAATGACATTTCGTTAACCATTGCAGGTCTTACAAGTTCAAAATAAATGATTGGTATAAGGTTAAGGCTGTTTGTAAAGTTGAGCCATGCCCTTGGTTTGTGTATGCTTCTTCTAATGACTTGTCTGACAGACATTCCCCTTTACATGTTAAAACATTAGTTCCAAATCACAGATGTGGAATTGATGAAAATAATACAAGTGTGACTAGTACTTGGTTGGCTGAGAGATATGTTGACGATTTATCCACTAATCCAAAAATGGATGTGAAGACAATGAAAGCTATGGTGAGGAAAGATTATATGGCACAAATCTCAAGGTGGAAAGCATATAGAGCAAGATCAATAGTAAATGAGAAGCTTGAGGGTTCCTACCAAGAGCAGTATTCCATACTTAGAGATTACTGTGAAGAGGTTAAGAGGTCCAATCCTGGAAGTACAATTATGATGAAAACAAAATTGGAAGGTGAGAAAGTTAGATTTCATAGGCTATACATATGTTTTGCAGCCTTGAAAACGGGATTTATTGGGGGTTGTAGACCTATTATGGGTTTAGATGGGTGTCACATAAAAGGTCCACATCCAGGGCAACTTCTAGCTGCTGTGGGAATAGATGAGAATAATGGAATGTATCCCATAGCCTATGCTATTGTGGAGATTGAGAATAAGAGCACGTTGACTTGGTTCTTGAATTCATTTAAGAATGATTTTGGGATCAACAATGGGTTGATTTGGGTATTTATCACTGACAAATAGAAAGGTTTAATACCTTCTGTAGAGACATTGTTTCCTAGTGCAGAACATAGACATTGCGTTCGACACCTTTATAACAACTTCAAATTACTACACAAGGGTTTAGAATTGAAGCAAAGGTTGTGGGCAGCAGCAAGGACAACAACAGTGCCTTGGTTTAATGTTGAGATGAGTAGTTTGCAAAAGTTGGATGATGAAGCATATAAGTGGCTTAAAAAGGAAAATGCACACAACCGGAGCAGATCGCATTTCTCTGAGCACCCAAAATGTGACATTTTGCTAAATAACTTGTGTGAGGCATTCAATAGTGCCATACTGAATGCAAGGGATAAACCTATTTTGACTATGTTGGAAACTCTGAGAATGTATATGATGTTGAGGATGTCTAAACAAAGGGAAGCATGTGACAAATGGCATGGTGATATTGGGCCAAGGATCCATACGATCCTTGAGAAGAATAAGGTAGAAAGCAGTAAGTGCATTGCTCATTTGGCAGGACAAAAAATGTATCAAGTGGTGCATATGAGTAGGGTTCAATTTGTAGTTGATTTGGCTAAGCACACTTGCACATGTAGATGGTGGAATTTGACTGGAATTCCTTGCGGACATGCAATAGCTTGCATTTGTAGAAGGCATGAAGATCCTGTCAAGTATATACATTCATGTTATAAGAAGGCATCATGGAAAAGGGCTTATGGACCTTTTATTCACCCTATAGCCAATGAAGAGCTGTGGGAACACACTAACTTTCCTCCCATTTTGCCCCCTGTGAGACGTGGGAGACCCAAAAAGGTGAGGGCAAGATGAGAAGCCAGCAGCATCTACTGGATCTAAGCTATCAAGATCCTTCCATGTCAAAATAAAATGCTCCATTTGTGGGGGAACAAGGCCACAACAAGAGAAAGTGCGATAAAAGAGGTGGTGCCAACAATATCAATAAGGTATTTAGCTTGATTGGTTTTCAAACATATCATTTGCAAGCACATGATATATGTTTATAATTACTGAATTCATTTGTAGGTAAAAAGCCCAAGGGCATCAAGAGGCCAACCAAGCACTATCAGTGAAAAAATAATTCAACCAAATTTAGCAAATACATCAACATACCAACCAAGCTCTAGCTTGCCAATGGAATCACAACCCGTTTCTTCTGTGACAACCAACACAACAAGGAAATTTAGGCTCAAGTCTCCTGCTAAGAAGACAAAGATTTAGAGATCATAGAGAACTTAATTGCTTGGTTATATTTTTGTCTTCTAATTAATCTGGAGTTTATTATATTTCCTTCCCAAAACCCATGATGAAGTTACAAAATTTAAATTCTAGCTTTGATGTTAAATTTTTTGAATTTGTTGGATTGAGGGTGAGAGAGAGTAATTGTAGTTTGAAATTTTTATTTTTTTTTTCGATAGGCAAACTTCCATTGAAATGAAGGACAACTTATGAACAAATAGTGCAAGCCATGAAATGAATGCAGGAAGGCTTTGGCAAAAAAAAAGAAAGAAAAGGAAATACAGGAAGGCAACAAAAACAATGGACCATTGCAATCTAATATGATATCTGGTGGAATAAAGACGATGGAGTAGAGAGAAGAGAGAGAGATATGGAGGTTAGCTTTATTTTATTTTTTTTGTATTTTTAATTCTTTTTTTTTATGTAATTATTCTTTGTTACAATTAATTGATGAAAATACCCTTAAATTTAACTGAAACTTTAACGGAGTTAGACATAGGTGGTGGATTGCAACACTTTACAAAAGTCAGGTGGTTAAAAATAAAAAATAAAAGTTCAGGTGGTAATGATGCACATGCCTGAAAGTTCAGGTGGTAATTTATGCAAATTTTCCTATGATTTAATATATACTTCTCTTTCTAGAAAAAGTACGTAAATTGTAATTACGAAAAAGATTATTATTATATTTTAAGCTAATAACTTTAGTTAGTTCACCCGTTAAAAAATTCCTAGTTTCACCCTTGATTATCTAATCCAGGAAATCAAAATAACAATTATCAAAGTATCTCAAAATTTAATAATAAAATTATTTGTAAAAGAAACAATAAAATCGAAAAAACAAGTTTTAGATAGAGATCTTAATTCTTAACATTGTTTGAGCCAAATAAATCTCTCCCCTGAAAAAAGGAGAGAGAAGAAATTGAGAGGCATGAGAGAGAGAGAGAGGAAAAGCCAAATAAATCTCTTCATTGAAAAAAAAAGAGAGAAGAAATTGAAAGGCAGGAGAAAGAAGAAAGGAGAAGAGAGAGAGAGAGAGAGAGAGAGAGAGAGAGAGAGATAGAGGAAGGCAAACTAGAGAAAGATGATGCAGAGGTGTGGGTCGCGCTCGTTATAAACCCACATTTGGGGCTGGGTTTCATAGCCCTAGTTATTTAGGACTTTGATCCAAAGCTCATATCCAGTATGTGATACAATTAAGCGCATCAAACAACAGAGTGAATCCATGTCCATTTTAATTGAATATATTTAGTCCAGTTCAGTGCACCAAACATGACGGGCTTTGTCAAGTAAGGGGGCACAATGTAGATACCAAATTTCACAACCTATTTGAAATATCTTTCGTCATCTGGAATTAAACAAAAAAACACACAGGTAATTTTTATTTTTATTTTTAAATTGCTTACATTTTGCCTTTTACGTACGTATGCTTTTATGGTTAACCACCCCAAACACAAAAATTTGTTTCGGCATTTTTTTCCTATTTATATGAAAATTCTCTTGGTACTTACTTCTATGGAAAAGGCTACCTCTTTGTTAATTATTCTTTTCTTCGGTATTAAAGAATGGTAACTCAAACTCATTTATCTAGAAAACTAATGACTTGTATATGCAGTAGATTTGCATTGCAGTAATTCACACTATAGAATGTGAAAATTTTCTACCATTACTAGAAAATTTCTCATCTGTTTGTTGCTTGTTTTAGCTATCTATCTTCACTACAAGAAAACAACATTATAGATACTGATATGTAGTTAGAATTATACTATCGGCGCCTAATAGCTAACAGTCATGGTTATTCGTGTTTACTTGCTATCTGTGCATTTAGCCACCTCATTTTGTGTCATATATGTTAGTGGTGATAATATTTTTTTCTTTTAGTGCGTATCTACACTTTTATTAATTTGAACTTTTTGAATTACTGGTGGTGTAGATGGTATTGTGCCTATGTTTCCTTCTTTTCGGTCGGGGCTGCCGACGGAATGAACTTTTGGTCCTTCTTCTATTTTGAGTGCGGGGTGTGCCACCATCAAGCCCCGAATTTGGGCTTGAATGGAATGTGATGTGTTTCGTCTGAGATCTGACTTTAATCAAACGATTGTTTGGCCTAGCAAGGAACCTCCTTACAGCCTAGGTTCTTTCACTACCTCTGGGTCAAGGCTTTATGTGAGCGACCAAATGTTGTGGAGTGGGTGGAGATGAAGATTGAAGGTGAAACGTAATGAAACGAAGAATAAGTGCGTAAAGTAAAGGTGCTTAAACTTAAATATAATTTAAAGATAAATGCGTAAAGTAAAGTGCGAAAGATAAATAATGTAAAGACGAGAATCAAGGTGCGATAAAATGAATCAAAGCAATAAATAAAGCAAGAACGAAATGAAAGCGATAAGAAGAATAAAGTAAAATGAATTTGAAATTAAACATAATTGAAGTGCGATAACAATGAAAAGTAAAGCAATTGAAATAAACTTGAATTTAAATGACAAGAAAATATAAATTGAACGAGAATTTAAACTTATACTAAGAAAAGGAAGAACTTGCTACACTAAGTGCATGAAAAGTAAAATCCTAAGTCTAAGAAAAGAAAAGTGCGAGACGAAAAATAGGTTTGTCTGTCTGATGTTGTGTCTTTTCCCTTCGTTTGGTGAGGTTTATATAGGGCACCTGTCAGCCCATGAGCTGGCGATTGAATGGCCAAATGTCAACTCTTTTAAAACTCTTTCCTTTTGAAGCCTCTTGAATTCGTGGGATCACATTGATGGAAATATTCTGATTGCTTGATTCTCTCATGTTTTGGAATATGTTGAACTATCATCAATCTTCTTGATTTGTTTCCTTGTGAGACCTTCGTCACATGCACACTGACCTCCGGAAATCTTGGATGTGAATCCGTGGCTTGGGCCTTGACATCCGAGATTTGATCTTGACATCTGGTGGAACCTTATGCCCCTCGAGTTTTTAGAATTCTAAAGTTGGCTGACCATCCACCAAGGTGGGTGGGGTATGGAAGCTCCAAATATTTGGATATTGGGCTTGCCCACGTTGAACTATCTTTGATTTCTCAAAATATTCGAATATTGGGAGCTCGACAGACATACCTCCTGCTGAACAACTCTCTCGTCGGAAATACCTCCCGCCGAACTTCAACTTTCTCGGCAAAAAATACCTCCCGCCGAACGTCAACTCTCTCAGCCCAACTTTGCTTGCCCAAGTGTTGCGACGATGGCGCCCGGGTGTACAAGGAGAAAATCCACCTCGGCCCAATTTTTTGCAAGAGGAGTAGCCGACCAAGGTACTTAAGGAGTGCCCGGCCCACCTTTTTGAGAAGTGCCCGGCTAGTTTTGCAAAAGGAAACGTTTGACCAATTTTGCAAGGATACACCCGGCCACTTTTGCAAAGGAAAATGCCAGACCATATTTTTGAAAAGGCACCATGGCCTTTGAAGAAACCATCTCAGCCGCATTTTTGAGAAGGCACCATGGCCTTTGAGGAAAACATCTCGGCCACCTTTTTGAGAAGGCATCTCGGCCGCTAGGAATCCTTTGCTTGGAATTTTCGTCCGCTAGGAATCCTCGGCCGCTAGGAATCCTTCGGCCTCTAGAAATCCCTCGACCGCTAGGAATCCGACCTCTAGGAATCTCTCGGCCGCTAGGAATCTCTCTGCCGCAAGGAATTCTCGGCCTAGGAATCCCGCCGCTAGGAATTGCCCCACTAGGAATCCTTCCTCGGCGGATGGGGTGAATTTTGACTACCCCCAAATAGCCTGGTCAACACATTACTGATGACATTTTAATTGCTCAAGAGCTCATGCACAAGTTTAAAGTCTCTATGGGACATAAAAGATTATTTGCTTGGAAGATTGACCTATCCAAGGCTTATGATAGGCTGAGTTGGAGGTTTATTGAACCTATTTTAGGTGCGATTGGGTTGCCTTTGAATCTCATACAATTAATTATGAGTTATACAACCTTTGTCAGCTATCAAGTTTGTGTCAATGGTGAATTGACTGACTCATTTAGGCACAAAATAGTATTAGACAAGGAGAGCCTTTTTCTCATTATCTCTTTGTTTTGTGCATTGAAAAACTATCCCACATAATTTTGATATAGTTAGACAGAATGAATGGAAGCCTGTGAAGTCTTCACAATCTGGTCCAGCAGTGTCTCACTTGTTCTTTGCTGATGACTTGATTCTTTTTTCTAAGGCTAGTCCTAAGCAAGCAAGAGTGGTGAACCATTACTTGGAGATGTTTTCTCAAGCTTCAAGTCAGCTGTTAATTTTGAGAAATCTGCTCTTTTTTGCTCTCCTAATACATGTAGAGAGTCTACTCATGAGATAAGTTCGATTTGCAGTTCTCCTTTAACTAAGAGTTTGGGTAAGTATTTAGGCATGCCCATTCTGCACTCTAGGGGCATGTTTATGTATCAGTAATGGGTATGGGAAGAAAGGGAATGATTTGCATTCCCTACTTCCCCTGCGTTTACTTGCAATAAGGAATTAAAAAAATGTGTCGGCCCCACCTCAAAATCTGTAATCACATCCCCTAAAAACCAGGAATTAGATCAACTAAGGGGTAGTTGATCCGATTCCCATTCCTTTTTTCCCTTACTACCTTCCAAGGAGCAAGAGGCTTAGGACATGTATAGTTTGCGCCAAACTTAGGGGAGATGGGTTGCGTTTGTTAAGGTCACCGAATGTATTGAGTGGTTAATGGCGAGAGATGACAAAGCGGGTTGGATTAAGGCTCAATTGTATTAGCTAAAGAAAAAAAAAAAAGGGAGCTCAACGAATTAGGTGGGTGAGAGGGGGTCGTCGCCAGTGGGGTAGGGTGGCTGACGGGAATAGGTGGGTGAGAGTTTTGGTGGCTGTTTGGTTTTTGATTTTCTTCAATTATTAGTTTTTCTTATTTTTATTTGTATTAAAGTCTGTCACTGTTATATTAGGGTTAAGTAAAAAGACACGTACTAAAAAGTTAGATAGGAGATAGATATGGGACAGACAAAATGGGGACAGAAGATCTGGACTCATCATGAATGGGAGAGGAGGTCAAGTGTTCAAATCTAACATGTGTACAATTTGTGGCTGTAGTTTTTCAACAATATTTTCTATTTTTTGGGTGGGTTGGGTAAGATTTTTTTGCCCAGGTTAGCCTTTGTGTAGGTCCGTCCCAGCTTGTTACTTGATCTATGTTTCTCTTCCATCCTAAGGAAGTTTAATACTTGAGTTAAGGTTCGTTTATTTGAGAAGTTAATGGCGAGAATGTGGAAAAAAAATTTAGGCATTATGCTGCAGTGTTTGGTTGGGACAAGCTTGGAATTTCTATTCAATGGAAAACATAGGTTAAAATTACCAATTTCTCAGTTTCCTTGGATTTTCTACTGAATTCTACTTCATGGTTTAAAAATAAATTAATTTTTTCATTTGGGCTCCTCTTAATTTGAGCAATTTAGTTTGGATTCTGGTGTTTTGGAATTTTTTTTTCAATGGCGCGAACATAGGAAGGTGATAACAGAGGGGGAGAGAAGAGAGAAAAGGGTGGGGGTGAGAGCGGAAAGAAAGAAAAGTAAGAAAAAGAAGGGGGAAAAGAGGAAAGAGGGGAAGATGGGTTGTGGGCCCTTTTTCAATAATTTTTTTTAAATTTTTACATAAAAGTTAACCAGGGTTAATAAGGGGACAGGTGTCACCATTTAAGGATGATGGTGAGCAGGGGTGTATGTCGATTTGAAACCAATACAATTTAGTCAATCTGCATCCGATCCAATATAGATTGAATTGTGATTTTTTCATTCTGATCTAATCATATTAGATGTTTAAATCCAATCTGATAATGAAAAAAGACAATAATGAAATACTAAACATTTATCCTTAGGTTTAATCTAATCAAACATATTAATAGACGTAAATGTAAATGTTTGTACAAATAATCTCACGGGAGAATATTCGCTTCTAGATCCTTTAACCTTCGATCTTCCTTCTCTCTCTTCCTCGATTCCTGTAAAAAAGACTGGAGTAAATAGACCACACCTGGGGGGTGTTGGCCAAAGGCCCTCCGATGCCTAAGTTAGTTCGAGTGTTTGTAGGAAAACAATAGCTAAGCAAAGGGTACGGAGTTGTATGTATGGTGTAAACCGGATGGCGGGAGCCTTATGTGGTGGCCGGAGCCGTGTGGAGAAAATATGGAGAGTGGAGAGGGAGAGAGAGCTTTGGGTATTTTTCTCGGGGTATAAGGAGTAGGTTTAGATGTACCTTGAATGATGAATGAGGTCGTCTATTTATAGGAGCCTCGGGGCTAGGGTTTCGTAGGGATCGAGTCGGACTTGATAATATCCAAATTAAATATATTATCTCTTAAGAAGATAATATATGAATTAAATGATATTATCTCTTAAGAAGATAATATCTAAATTAAATGATATTATCTTCTCTTTATTAGGATAATATCTTAATTAATGATATTATCTCTTTAAATAAAGATAATATCATATTAATTAAGATATTTATCCCAATTAATTAATTAGCCAGATAAACTGGTTTAATTAATTAATTTAAGAGATCATCTTCTTTTCCACGTGGCGTGCCTGATTGGAGACGAAAATATATGCTCCCACAAATGCCCCCAGCTTCTGCATGGTGCTTATGTGGCATGTAGGAGATGAAATTATTTTTTTTCGGGCTCTCTAACTGTGTCTGGGCTTTATTATGTGAGTTGGACTCCTTCGCAGATCATATTTTCAATTGGTGTAGGCTTCTGACTGTAGTTGGAGTTGGATTCCCAGTAGGAATGAGCTTGCGATTCCTTCTTGACCCGGGTTGTTCAACTTGTATAAATACAGGGCTTCTCTTCACTCTTTCTCACATCGCAAACTTAACTTCTCTACTTTCTAGCTTGAGAAAGATCTTGGAGAATTTTGTACTGCTTGTCGAAGAGAGGAGCTGCAGTGCATCCCAAAGTAAGTGGAGCACGTAAATTTTTTCTTCATCTTCCTTTTTTTGAGGCGAGGACCAGCTGGGTAGGAATAGGCTGGTTGTCGTCGTGACTGGCGGCCAAAGACGATTGGAGCAGTGGTGGCCGTTGATGGCTGTCGAGCAACAATCAGGAGGAAGTTGGTGGACTGCCCTTGCTGAGGATGTCGAGAGATGGAAGCAGGATGGTCCGAACCCTGATGATTTGCCTGCTGCACAAGAGGAGTGCTCTGCTGAACCCCCTTCGAAGAGGAAGGCTGATGTCAAGTCTTCGAGAACTCAAGCTACTTCTTCATGGGCGAGGAATGTGTCTCCATTGAGTAAGAAACCAAAGCTCCCTTCTACTGAGAAGACCCAAGTATGAGCTATTCCTACGTCATCTGCCAGGGTCAAACATCTTGTTGGTGCAGATAGCAAGAAGATTGGTGGTATGCGCAACATTAGGGATGTTCCCCTTAAGCCTCTTGCTGATGAGTTTGGAAATCGTGATCTGCTCCGCAAAGTAGTTCGTGCACGGTCCAGCTCACCCGTTGAGAAGCCAAGAGATGCTGATTTTCCTCTCCGAAGTTCTGGTCGTTTGCACTAGTCGAAGAGTGGAGGTCGATGTGCGAGATCTGCTCATCCATCCAACCATCATGATCCAACTGTTGAGTCACAAGCAGTCAAGCGTGGAGTTGATTCATCATCGTCAATTCCTTTGGAAGTAAGGTTGGCAGAGAGGCTAGGAAAGCGAGAGAGTCATCTGCCAGGGCGAAAGGTTCTTCTGCAACATTAACGGCTGATTCCAAGGTGGACAAGTCCAGCCCTGCAGGGGATGCAGGTGTGTCTGATATGCTGAAGACAAACTTCCTGTCAAGTCCATCCACTTGTGCTAAGCTTATCTCCTTCAAAAAAGAGGTGGCGGCAGACGTGGCGAATCAGGCAGGTGAAGCTGCTGATAGTGTGGTTGATCAGGCCAATGTTGAAGAGGATGGAGCAGAGGATGATGTAGCTGATGAGGCGGTGGCAGACGTCATAGATCAGGCATGTGGAGCTACTGAGAGCGTGGCTGATCAGGTGGACGCTGAAGAGGCTGCAGATCCGGGGTCTCCTGCTGGCGTTTCGGAGTAGACGAAGACTCCTTTATTTCTTCTCTTTCTTTAAAATAATTGGTCTTGTTTTGACCATCTTCTTTTTGTTTGAACTTGGCCGGTTGGTCACTTTACTATGGAAATTTCAGTCTTTATTTTTTCAACTTCAATTTGCATATTGTCTTGTGAACTGCTTGAGTAACCGGTTAGTGTCTTGCTGTGTATTTCCCTTGGGATTTTGGCAAAAGACAGGGTCCCCCTTGAGGGACTCCGGGCATATTATGCATTTTCCCGAAAAAGCTTAAGACGCTTCTGGTCGTTGCCCTGCGTCTCCCTTAGGACGCTGCTTATGGACAATTGTATAACTATCCTGTCCCCCTTAGGAAACGGATAGGAACCTGGATACCTCCCTTAGGAAATTCCTAGCGTACCCTGCAACCCCCTTAGGATGCTGCTTTGTGGGCTGCGTCTCCCTTAGGACGCTTTTTATGGACAGCTTATTTGACTATCCTGCCCCCCTTAGGAAATGGATAGGAACCCGGATATTTCCAGCAGGAAGCATGATGACCTCCTTTTAAGAAACTCCTGGCGCACCCTCGGGCTGCGTCTCCCGAAGGACGCTTCTGGTCGTCGCCCTGCGTCTCCCGAAAAACGCTTCTAGTCATCACCCTGCGTCTTTGTTAGGACGCTTTTTATGGGCAATTGTTTGGCTATCCTGCCTCCCTTAGGAAACGGATAGGAACTTGGATATTTCCCTTAGGAAATTCCTGGCGCACCCTGCGTCTCCCTTAGGATGCTTCTTTACGGGCTGCGTCTCTCGAAGGACGCTTTTGGTCATCGCCCTGCGTCTCCCTTAAGACGCTTTTTATAGGCAACTTGTTTGACTATCCTACCCCCCTTAGGAAACGGATAGGAACCTAGATACCTCCCTTAGGAAATTCCTGGCGCACCCTGCGTCTCCCTTAGGACGCTTCTTTGCGGGCTGCATCTCCCGAAGGACGCTTCTAATTATCTCCCCGCGTCTCCCGAAAGACGCTGCTTATGGGCAACTGTCTTTTTTGTGTGGACATTCTGGAATGAGAAACTGAACTTTTATTGATGCTCATAAGGTTACATCGCTTTATTCGAAATGGAAATAACTCAATAAAGAAGTCAGAAACTCCCGCGGTTGCTTCTCTTCTTCAGAAATGTGCAATACTCAGTTGTCTGGGGACGGAGTAGGTAGGAGGAAGCGTCATGGATAGTATCTTTGGAGGTGGTGGGCGTTCCATTGTCGAGGAATCTCCTTCCCTTCCATGGTGTCAAGCGTATAGCTTCCTCTGCCCCCGGATCGGCTGATTATGTAAGGGCCTTCCCAATTGGGTTTCATCTTTTTAGATCCTTGTCTTTGTGCAGTGATGAAGACCTTTCTTAGCACAAGGTCGCCTGGTTGAAACTGTCTGATCTTGGCTCTTTTGTCGTAGTAAGACTTCAACCGCTGTTGATAGGAGGCGACTCGGACAATGACCTTCTCGCGCTCGCCTTCAAGTAAGTCAAGGTTAAGTCTCATCTGCTCGGAGTTCTGCTCAATATTGCCCACTTCGATGCCTATAGAGGGGACAGTGATGTGAGGAGGAATGATCGCTTCAGTTCTATAGGCGAGGGAAAACGGGGTTTCGCCAGTTCATCTTCGCTTGGTGGTGCGATAAGCTCATAGTACGCCAGGGAGCTAATTTACCCATTTTCCTTCGACGCCTTCTAATCTCTTCTTTAGACAGTCCAATATTATTTTATTGGATGCCTCGGTCTGGCCGTTGCCTTGAGGATATCTCGGGGTAGATAGATGCTGCTTGATGCCATACTTTTTGAAGAAGGCAGTGATCAGCTTGCCGATGAATTGTGAGTCATTGTCGGTAACTAGTGATTGTGGGCAGCCAAACCGGCAGATAATGTTTCTCCAGAGAAATCGTTCCACATCAGCTTCTTTAGTAGAGGATAAAGCTTCGGCCTCGATCCATTTAGTAAAGTAATCAGTGGCGACGATCATCATTTCTTTCTTGGCAGGTGCCGTTGGCATGGGGCCTACTAAGTCGATGGCCCATTGCATGAAAGGCCACGGGATCATTCTTGGATGCTTTGCCATGTACTTGCCTGAGGCTTGATTTGTGATCAGCTGAGAGTCTGAGTAGATGGCCAATCTCTTGATCGTCAGTTCTTTTGCTAGGTGCAGTCCTGCGAGCAATGCCTCATATTCTGCCTCGTTGTTTGAAGCAGAAAAGCCTAGTATGATGGCTTGTTCCAACAAGGTTCCATCTGGGGTGATTATGACGACGCCTGCCCTTGCTCCTTTGTGATTTGATGCTCCGTCTACATGCAATTGCCACATGTCGTTAGGTAGGTTCGAATCGGCAGGGGAGGTGTCGTCTGCTTTTTCTTTGCTTTTCGTGACCATCTTCTCTTCTTCGGCTGTCGGAGTAAACTCTACAACAAAATCTGCTAAAACTTGGGCTTTTATAGCAATCTTTGGCCGGTAGAGGAGGTCGTGTTGACTGAGTTCGATAGCCCATTTCATGAGTCGCTGAGAAGCGTCGAGGCTGTGAAGGATCGATCTCAAAGGAAATTCTGTCATACAATTATCCGGTGTGCTTGATAGTAGGGCCTTAGTTTTCTCGCCGAAACTATAAGCGAAAAAATGAGCTTCTCCATTTTCGGATAGCTGGTCTCTGCATTGAGGAGAGCTTTTGAAGTGTAGAATACCGGATGTTGTGCCCGCAGCTCTTCTAGGATGAGAGCTGAGCTGATAGCTGAGTCGGACACTACCAGGTAGATGTATAAGTCTTCGCCTGGTATTAGTTTTGAGAGTAAGGGAGGTGAAGTGAGGTAGGTTTTCAAGTTTTGAAAAGCTACTTCGCACTCGTCATCCCACTTGTCTCTGTGTCCCTTCTTCAAGGCTTTGAAAAATGGCCTGCACTTGTCGATAGATCTTGAGAGGAATTGGTTGAGAGCTACCGCCCTACCCGTTAGACTTTGTATCTCTTTTGTTGTGACAGGTGACTTCATGTTGAGTATAGCCTTGATTTGATTTGGATATGCCTCAATTCCTCTTTGGGTGACTAAGTATCCCAGGAATTGGCCGGACGAGACTCCAAACGTGCATTTGCTCGGGTTCAACTTCATATTGTATTTTCGGAGTAGGCTGAATGCCTCGGCAAGGTTCTTGATGTGGTCTGCTCGCTCGAGAGCTTTGACTAGCATGTCGTCTACGTAGACCTCCATAGTCTTGCCGATTTGTTCCTTGAAAATTTTGTTCACCAGCCTTTGGTAGGTTGCTCCGGCGTTTTTCAGCCCAAAGTTTAAGGACCCGCCCCGAATTTTCTCAAAACCCGAGGCGGACCCTTTGGAATTCCTGGCATCACCCCGATGCCAGGCCTACTTACTAAAAACCGAGACGTCCTGCCGAAATTTCGGCAGAGTCTCCCCTATAATTTGGACATTTCCCAAAATTTATACCTGCATGAAAACACATTTAATAACCACAACTGGCAGCATGCACAATGTAATTTCATGCAGTTCACATAACTTGGCCTTCGGCCTTCCAATAATTCTCAACAGACTAACAAACAACTCAAATACAATTTATGACTAACATTTAGTCTGCGGCTGCACCTAATAACCTTAGGCTGCCTACGTACCCTCCTTGAGGGATCAAGCCACACGTAGTTCTTCCCTAAAACCCATTTCCACACTTGGGCGATGCCTTATTTCATTTCTCTGGTTTCATATAATCTCCCCATACGCCGGTACAACCAACGCCACGTATGGGGCCTGTCAACACGCCAGATAACCTACGCCACGTGCGACCATGCCATAATATCACATCACATAACTCCCCATACGCCGGTACAACCAACGCCACGTATGGGGCCTGTCCCAATGTCGGATAACCTACGCCACGCGGGACCTCAACATCATAACACAAAGCTCCCCATACACCGGTACAACCAACGCCACGTATGGGGTCTGTCGACACGCCGGATAACCTACGCCACGTGCGACCTCAACACAATATCATATAGCTCCCCATACGCCGGTACAACCAACGCCACGTATGGGGCCTGCCTCAACGCCGGATAACCTACGCCACGTGAGACCTGATCATCATATTGCACATCTCCCCATACGCCGGTACAACCAACGCCACGTATGGGGTCTGTCCAAACGCCGAATAACCTACAGTAGTGCGTATAGCACTCCAAATTGACATTCTAGACTCTGTTGTACCCTTGTACAACCATATATAATTATATAAATAAATTAATTTTAATATTGTGTAACCCTCCACAATCATCTAGCACCCGATAATCCCCCATAGAAAGGTGAGATTACTCCGGGAGACTCACGGTCAACCAAGGGTCAAACTACTCTAACCCTGGTCAACCGGACCTGTAAAACCCACGACCTCCAATTTCCGATCCGGAAGTCCCTATGGGTTCTACCAGGTATAGGACACTTGTCCTGCAAGTTTGGTTCAGATCGGACGGTCGGATTGCTCACGATCGCACGATCTGACGGTTAATATAAAATATAAATTTAAAATTATTATTCGGAACATCCGGGGCTCCGATTCACGATCCGTGAATTCTTACACGATCCTAGAAATACCTAGATTAACATATATTAAATTTGGGACCATCCGACGGTCCCAACCTATCGAACCCGGATAACGCACACTATGCGATTATCCGTTCGATAGTCAAACGATATCCGAATTGAGATCCGCGAAATCCTATGCGCTCGTGACAACCAGGAGATCGCATTGGGACAATAATGCCCCTCTGCTACAGTGCCCACGCGCCGGCAGCGCACGGGTGTCCAAAGCGATAATCCTTCGTCGGAAAAACTCAACATCTCGGCTCAAGATTCATACCCTAGGTACAACACCCTATTTGGAGTCACTTTTGTTCTTGGGCCTACTCCAAAAAGTGATCGGAAGTGGCCGAAAATAAACTCCCAAAATCGGCAGAATTTCAAATTGAAGATCAGCTATCCTAGGCTCAAAATTAACGAAATCCTATCCAACCATCAGCTAGAGCATGAAAAATGGGTAGAAATTCATACCTTACTCGTCAAATTTGGAGAAGAAATGAGAGAGAACGAGCGGTTTAAAAATCTGTGAAAACCGGCTCGTTTTTCTGCAGATTCCGGCGATCGTGGCGGCTGCCGAGGTCGGGGATGGAGCGGGATGGAAGGAGGAGGAGCTGGCGGTTCTTTTGGGACCGGTACCACCCCAATCGGTGGCTGGTGGCGGCTGTGGTGGCTCTTGGAGCCACCGGCTGTGCAGAAAAAAACGGAAGAGGAGGGGCTGCTCGCGGGAGAGAGAGAGAGAGAGGGAGAGAGAAAACCAGATTTTTATAAAAATCCCATTTTGAAATATTTACGATTGTGCCACTGGGTTTCTTTTGACCATAACTCTCTCGTTACAACTCCGATTCGAGCCCACTACGTGTCTATGAACTCGTCTCAGTACGACCTATCCAAAAATACAAGTCACGGTCCCAAACTCTCTCCGGTTAAAAATATGACTAAAATACCCTTAAATAATTAATTAATTAAATGAGGGTAAATTTTGGAGAAATTTGGGGTCGGGGTGTTACACAAAGGGCATGACTTTGTAGCAGTATATACCTCTTTCGATGATGAAAGAGGTTTTAGCCTTGTCATCTTCATGCATCATGATTTGGTTGTAGCCGGAGTAGGCGTCCATGAAGCTTAGCAGTTGGTTACCGGAAGTTGAATCGACGAGCTGATCAATTCTAGGCAGTGGAAAGTTGTCTTTAGAGCATGACTTGTTGAGGTCGGTGTAGTCGACGCACACTCTCCACAGACCTTTATCTTTCTTTGCCACTAGAACAACGTTTGCCAGCCATTCTGCGTAGGAGACTTCTTCAATGAAACTAGCAGCTATAAGCTTATCGATCTCTGCTTCAATGATAGCAGCCTGCTCGGGGGCGAAGTTGCGTCTCTTTTGCGCTACAGGTTTGATAGCTGGGTTGACGTGTAGGCGATGTCAGATGATCTGGGGTTATTATATAGTTAGATCGTAATATGGTTTAAGAAATAATTTTTAAAAATACTAAGTATCAAAAAAATATTTTTTTTAAGGATGGTATGAATAAATAATTGACACAAATTAATGTGCTAATCATCTAATTATAAACTAGAAATGAGTAAAGAAAAGTAAATGAAATGAAACAAATTATATATGTAATTTAAGTGATATAATCATAAACCTAAACTCTTATTTATACATAATTATATATATATGCGGGCCTAACGGGCCGGATTTTTGTGGACGGGTCGGGCCGGGCTTTCTTGGGCTTAATCGGGCCGGGCCTATAGGCCGGACCAGGCTTCAAACACCCAAGCCCAAGCCGGGCCATCTTAAAGTCCATAACAGGCTAAACCGGGCTTTTTTTCAATGGACCGAATTGACTCCCATCGACCCATAAACCCGCGGGCCAAATGACGAGGTTAGAACTACCTATCTTGTTTTTAACCTTTCTATTTTTGTTCTCTTATTAATTTGTGTGACATGTATTTCATTCACACGTAAATATATACTTATTTAATGCAAATTACTAATATTTGTTTTCAGAGCACTCAACAATCTCTTAAAAAAGAAAAAGAAGTGAAAGTAGCCCAACTTAGACCATCTCCATCTTCTTCAAATTTCCCAAAACAGAGCAACCACCATTGCATCATCAATTGATCAACACACCAAAAGAGAGGATGTACAAGTCGAAGCTGCAAGAGCTGTGCCAGCAGAGGAAATGGCGCTTGCCCGAGTACAACGCCACAAAGCTTGGCCTCGACCACAACCCTCGCTTCTCAGCCTCCGTCACCATAAACGGCGTCGCCTTCGACACGGTGCAACTCTTCAGGTCCTCCAAGGAAGCCCAAAACGACGCTGCTAGACTTGCCTTCGCTCACTTCACTGATCCGCAACCCAGACATACCAATCGCATTCCCAGCCCTTCCTCATTCCCTCAACCTTCTCTTCCCGCTTCCTCAGGTAAAAGGGTTTTAGGGTTTTAACTTTAATCTTTATGCTCTGTTTCTTTGCTTTAAGTTGTTATCTCTTATTTTTCTTGATGTTTTTCTGTCTAATCCTCTGTTTGGTAGCTGATTGGAAATAAATTTCTTGTGTTTTACTCTTTTCTATTTTACTTTAATTTATAACGGATTATTTTATTTTTTATTTTTCTCCTGAGCATTGGATATTTGGGCTCTCTATTTGGATTTAATATGTATTGAATGCCGAAATTGAAAGTTGTCTTCTGTGAATGTTGACTAACTGGGTGTTAAAATTAATTAGTTACCTTGCATGAAATATCTCAAATTTTTTTTTTTTTTTTTTTGGGTGAAAAATGGAAATTAATATTCAAACATGAGAAATTTTTTACCTCAAATTTTGAGAAAGAGTACTTGATACAGTTATGGATTCTATTAGGATGAGGACAGCGCCTAGCAGTTTTGTGTTGGAAAGGGTACTATTGTTGATTGTATAAAACACCAGTCAGTGTAGTGCAACTTGATTATAAATGGGGATTAACCCAGCTCGACTGAAAGGAGAGAGGCGTTAAGGGGGGAAACGTTCCTTATGCTTTTCTTGAAACAAGGATAAAAGGCGTTTTAACGCTAGTTTACAAAGATTTAGGTCCCATCATACGCAACAAGTCTAAAACAACAGTTTTCCTTAAGGGAATAGAAGTGATCTCAGACTGTTAATCAATCGAGTAATATGATTGTTGGCTAAAACAACAGTTTTCCTTAAGGGAATTTAGTTGTTTCAAGTTATTAAAACTAGCCAAAAACACAAAGTTGCTTATAAACAACTTGGTTCCACACAGAACCTGTAGGAGGGTTGTGGACTATATATATAGGTAAAAAATTACTAAAATATATACAATCTTCTCACGTCCGAGCATTTGTTCATCTTGGTTCTTGTTAAAGTCCAAGACTTCCTAGTTTAGCCTTAGATACATCCAATGGCTTTAGATGCATTGGGTTTACATGGAAGAGATATAGTTTTTGGCAGTCAGTTGATGTGCTAAATATTTTTCTTAAAACAGGTTTTGTATCAGGCAGCCGTTTGATGTATCCAAAGACTAAAATGGGAAATCCAGACTTTAACAAAAATATGGATGACCAGACATGAGAAGGATTGAAAACCTATAAGTGCAATGGTTATATTTGAGTAAGCTTGTGTGTCGAAACCTTTTGATATCTTATTACCATTTATAATATTGCCGCACTTTTAAGGATATTTTGTACCCTGAGTTTCTATTAGTTTATTTTGTGGATTCCTTATTGCATCTTCTGAAAGAAAAGCTTTTAATTCATATATTATCAAGTTGAAGTATTAATGACATGGTATGACCATTAATTTTGTCTTGATGTGATCTTATAAGAATCAGTTCATGTATCTTATGGGTTGTATTATTCCAGCACTTCCTTCAACAGCGGGCACCAATTTGACTGGTACACATGACACAAAACAGACATTGCAACCAAAGATTCAAGAAACACATGAAACTTCTTACGTGCCAGTTCAGTTCAGTGGTATAGCATCAGGTGGCAATTCTCAGGCGAATGGCAGCACATCGAGTATTGAAGATGGTAATCGATTGAGAGGTTAGAAAATTTTCTTTGGACACATTCTCTTTACTATTAATGATTGTAGGAACTGAACCCCAAAATAACAATTTTCATCTTAATAGTAGAGCTAGCTTTTTAGAAACTGTTGAAATTATACTCAGAGTTTGAAGGATGTGAGAAAAAGAAATGGCACATAAAGTATATAATGCCTTAAACTCTCTGTCATCTGCACATAGTTTGAACTTTGTCTTGATTATCAAAAAGTTATTCAATGACAAACAACTTATAATCTTTCAATATGGGGTGTAGATATACAGCATTTATACAAGAACCAACTGCAGACTTATGCACAAAAGAGAAATCTTCTTCTACCTGTGTACAGTTGTGAGCGGGAAGGTCTGCCTCATGCCAATCGTTTCAAGTGTACGGTAACAGTTGATGAACATACCTATGAGGGTCCAGAGTTTCTTCCTACAATGAAGGAAGCTGAACATGCAGTTGCAAAAGTTGCTTTGATGTCCCTGTTGCCAAATGGAGTACAAGAGGTGGCCAATTTTATTTATATTCTCTGCATAATTTTCCCATATTCTGCTAGTATAGAGCATCTCTAAATATATTTCGTGTCTTTGTGGTTCTCTTTTTCCTTCCCTAGGATGATATCGTTTTATACAAAAACGTTTTACAAGAATTAATCCAGAAAGAAGGTTTTTCTATGCCAGTCTATAGCACAAAGAATTCTGGCGAAGTTCATATGCCAATTTTTGTTTCAACTGTGGAGATAGAAGGAGAAACTTTTACAGGTTCAGAAGCAAGAAGCAAGAAGCAGGCAGAGATGAGTGCGGCAAAGGTCGCTTACCATACCTTGAGAGAGCGTAAGCTTATTTTTCTTCAACTTACAAGCTCCAAATTTGTGTTAACCCAAGGGTACTTATACTCTTTGTAATTTATTAAGATGTTGTCTCTTTGGAAGTGTAAGTTCTTAAAAGAGGTTAAGTTTCTTCAATTCTTTTATCTAATAAAGTTGTATTTCTTATAAAATAAAATAAAACTTAATATCATCATTTATGTAAATTTGTTTTCTCAATTCATTTGTTAGTCAAAGTACATGCGAAATATTTCCTATAGTTTTATGGAGTTCTTTCAGTTTCATGTTTATTTTCAGTAATTATTTTATGAAATAATGCCATCACATGATGTGCATAGTAAGACCTTTTTAATTCAAAAATAATATCTGATGATCTAGGGAAATAAAAACTTACACATCCTCACACTCATTCAGGTAAGTCAAGTAAGATCCCTTTGGTCCTGCCCCCTGCTCAGAAGGGGCTAGAAGCGCCAGATATCTTATCTTCAAGCTTTCAGTCAAACCTAGCTACTGATTTACAACAAGTTAGGCCTAACGCCCCCATGATCATAAGTCCGAGTACGATTACTGGGGATCAGACGATGGAGAATAGTGGTATTGTTTTTCCCCCATAAGCTCTTTTGTTTTCCTAAAGCCAATTTCTATACTATCGTTGCCTTAATGTCTCGTAATGTCTTTGATGGGATCATGTCCTTAATTGTTAAATTCTTTTAAATCCGGGCACTTTATCTATATGATGATATGATGTTTAACACGAAGATGTACAATCTATTCGAGCGTATATGGTTACATCTAAGATATAAGAGGATGTCTTAAACAGATAGCTAGAGATATATTTTTAAACCAAGGTTTCAAATGTCTAAAGGAGCTCTGGTTATAAGGAGAATAGCAAATACTCTTTTTTATCCTGCAACTTGAATTTGTGTTGTGAAAATATTAATTTTTACTTTTTGCTTAATTGATATATTTTTTTGACGTTCTTTATCTGATATATTTGTTCCATATAACTTCACTCAAAAAGAATGTTCCAGTCTGTCTCTCATTCATTCAAACTATTGTGTTGGAGGAAAGAAAAGATTCAAATTATATACAATTTATTCAGCAACGTGTGGTATATATCACTGTCACGTATAGATGCTGAAAATATAATTCCAGAAAACTGAGTTATTGAGTGTAAACTCAAGATTTTGGGATACGTATGTATACTTTGGAACTGCTATGGCGTGAAGTGCTCAGATGCAAACAAGCATCAATTGGTGAAAAGCTAATAAAAGTAAAAGCCAACAGAAAAGCAAATTCCCTATGGAGTTCATAAATTGTGTTAAAATGTGTAAATTCCTTAAAAAAAACATGATGTACCTGGAAATTAGAATCTGAAAGACTAAAGTAGAACCTTCCTCACTGCATCAGAAGTGGTATCTCAATATCTCATTTCGATGTCTGGTGATAGTATCTCATTTTACAACGTCTATCCCTCTTTAAATCAGTTGATGTTGATATTCTGCATCCTACCCCTTGTGTTTTTTATGTACTCTCCATAAAAATAATAATCTGTATTACATAGAACTTAAATTTTTAAATCATTGGCGTTATCTTCTTTGATGGCAGTAACTGCAGAAGGAAACAGTCATCATCCTACCACAGTATCTTCACGACCTGATGCTCTTACGACAAGCAGTGGATTCTCTTCTTTTGACATTCTGTATGGCCGTTCTCAAGAGTCAAACAATTATAGCCTCTCTCTGTCCCAAAATGGCTCTACTTCAACTTTTCCTTCTGTTGGCTCCACTAACTTAGCTATGGACTCTACTCTTGAGCCACCAGCTAAAAGGAGCATGTATAACAAGGTTTCTGTTTATCCATACAAGTCGGATATGAAATTTCCTGAGGGAATCACTGTGCTGCCCATGAGTGATGGAAAATGGGTTGCTTTGTCGCACACCTGAAGCAACGGATATATAGGCTTGCTAAGTTCCTAGTTTAACTGGTGATGACCATAGTTTTACCAAGCTGGTGATGACCATAGTTTTACCAAGTAAAAGTGCGTATAATGTTGTTGCTTTGCTCCCATTCATGAACTCTGCTGCGAATGGTTTGTTAATATACCATAGCCGTCGCCTGTCTGAGTTCTATATTGATGGTGGTGCTTCGCTTGATATTCTTCTCGGTGGAGATTTTGCATTCATTATACAGTGCTGGAGATAAAAATAAATACAATTTAAAACAAGGAAACTTGCCTCCCAACTCACTTGAAAGAAAATTGCCATAATGAGAAAAATTCACTCTTGTAATTTGCATATGGATATGAAATCAACCTTAATTTTGGTGGAAGCTGGAGATAAGATACTGGAGGAAATTAAATCCATTGTGCAAACGGAACTAGTTTCCTCCAATTCTTACATACAACTTAAGCACCTCCATTTGTACTGGTTTTTTGTGGGAACTTTTTGGGGGAATAGCTGGAGGTGAGATATTGGAGGAAATTAAACCCCAATGTTGCAGAATTAATTATAGCAGCTGAGGATTAATTTCCTCCAACTCTCACATACAGCTTCTCCTTTAACGTAATTCCTTCACTGCAAACTGCCCAAAAGTTCTCCGCATTTTGATGGAAGAACTAAACAGAGACCTCCATGGGATTTATAGCAACAAGCAATCTCATACAAAGCTTCCTCAAGATGGATTAGTGTGATAGGCAAAAGTAGCGTGAAGCTTGTACTAGTTTGACTGTTTGACTATGTAAAACTCAAAGTTCAATTATGGTTTTTTGTTTCTTTTCACATTTTAGTTGGACAAGGTGGGCTCAGTTTTCAGGTTGAGTCTAATTGACCAAAAACTAAAAAAAATAAAAAATAAAAAATAAGAACTTTTGTTTTCCCTTTTCACCCCTCTGCTAATTATTCTACCTAGGCTTAGGCACGAGTCCGAATGGTAGATGGCTCAATCCGTTAACCACCATCTAGGCTTAGGCATATTCATGAACTCTGCTGCGAACTGTTAGTTACTAGATAGTTTGGTTCGAGTTGGTTTGATAGGCCGATAGTACCATTTAAAAACAAAAAAAGACATACTAATTAGGTAATAAAAAATACAATTTATAACCATTTCACATAACATAAGTTCCTGAACAAGTACTGAAAATACCTGTAGGATATCTATATATGCCTGGAGAAAGTTAAACAAGCTAATTCGAATTTTTTGCAATAAATAACGATCAACCTTTGAAGCAGGATTGATATTAGTTATCAATCCTGAGATGTGCAAAGCTTAAAATAAAAGAACACGCAGAGAATTATTTTACGTGGTAAAACCCCACCTCTGGGGAAAATCCATGGGACTCCTCAGTCCAACTTAAATCCACTATAGAACGATGATTACAAGAAGTACTCACACACTTATCCTAGACTCATTCTAGATAATATTTACCGACTTCTTCGTAACTCAACTTCTGTCACGGGATGATCTTCGACACTCCTTATGTTGAACGCAATACTGGCCACGATTGCTTCAAGCTCGCCGGAGGAAAATCGCCACCACGGTCTTGGTGCACTCAACCGTATGAGTCACCGACATGCATATGAATGCAATATGAATGATTAAAGTGTTTGATAAATCACCAAGTAAACATGGAACACTTGATGATTTATCTCAAATATGTGCACAACAGCTTTTGCTTAAGAATTCTATATGCTTAACCCAATATCGAAAACTCTCCAAAAACCAAAGAGATGCAAGCTGCTTTTATTCAAAGCTTCCTATACCTAGTCAGATGAGATCACACGAGTACCAAACCCACTTCAATTATAACTATAAACTTTTAGCTTAATTTGGACTCTTATGAAGACCATAATTGGTTTTCCAACATGAATACTAGTTCAATATGGATTCTTATTGAAAAACGCCAACCAATCAATTTTTAATAGAAAAACAATATTTATTAAAACAATATTTATTAAAACAAAAAAACTCAAACTAGGAATCCTATAATGAATGCATGATTATGTCATGATTTACCTGAAATTAAGTTTCTCATATCGGTCAAGTCAAGCGTCGGATGTATGGGGTTGAATGAGTTGTGCCAAAACGTCCAGTAACAATTCTTCACACACTAATTTTCAACCTATGCTAGAGTCTAGGAAATGACAACACTATTTTCATACTAACAAGTACTCAAAACTATCTAAGTAAAAGATTAAAAACCAATAGTCCAATTTTTCTTACTAAGAAATAAAAAAAATTAGTTTCAAAGTTACAAACCAACATGAAAAATAGTTAATAAAATAGCTCTTAAGAAAATAAACAAGAGAATATTTTGCTGAATACTTTGTTATGTTTTAACAAGCAATTCGTACAAGGTATATATACAGGAGTGAAGCTCCATCACGTTAGCCTTCTAAGGCTAAATAATCGTAATCCACTATCTGTGGGATTCTACTAATCTATTCTAGGAAACTAGATATATTACAATATTATATTACAATATAATTCCTAATACTCCCCCTCAAGTTGGAGAGTGAATATCATGAAGTCCCAACTTGTTACGTAGTATCACAAATTGATCCTTCCCTAAAGCCTTCGTGAAAACATCTGCGAACTGGAAGTGTGTAGATACGTGCAATGGGCTAATTACTCTAGCTTGCAGTTTTTCTCGAACTATGTGACAGTCTATTTCAATGTGCTTTGTACGTTCTTGAAAAATAGGATTCGCCGAAATATACAAAGCAGCTTGGTTATCACAGTATAATGGTGCAGAAGCTAATTGTGGAACTCTTAAATCTTCCAATACGTATCGCAACCTAGTTCCAAACATGTATTTGCCATAGCTCGATATTCGGCTTCTGCTGATGATCTAGAAACATTGGTTTGTTTCTTGGATTTCCATGATATGAGAGAATTTCCAAGAAAAACACAGTAACCTGTAACTGACCTTCTTGTGGCACGACAACCACCCCAATCTGAATCACAAAATGCTCTTAAGGCAAGATTGTTGGTAGCAGAGAATAACAGACCTTGACCAGGCGTACCTTTGACATAATTGAGGATCCGTATGGCAGCATCCCAATGTGGTTTTTGAGGCTCATGCATGAATTGACTTAGTGTCCGAACAGAATAAACTATATCAGGTCTCGTGACAGTAAGATAAATCAGTCTTCCAACCAATCTTCTGTACTTAGTTGGGTCATTCAGCAATGCTCCATCTGTGGGGGTAAGCTTCAAGTTCTGTTCCATGGGAAACTTTTCTGGGCGTGCTCCTGAGAGCCCTGAATCTTGTAGAATATCTGGTGCATATTTTCTTTGAGACATGAAAATGCCTTTCTTGGAACGTGAGAATTCAATGCCCAAAAAATATTTTAAATCACCCAGATCTTTGATGCATAAGCGTTTAAGAAGAAATGCTTTGAGACCTTCCATCTCTTGGAGATCATTTCCTGTGAGGAGTATGTCATCAACATAGATAAGAACTGCAGTAAAGGAAGTACCTTGAGCTTTGGTGAAAAGAGAATAATCAGCCTTTAATTGTTGATAACCAGCTTTCTGAATGGTATCTGAAAAGGTAGAGAACCAGTTTCTGGATGCTTGTTTGAGTCCATAGAGGGACTTCTTGAGCCGACATACAACGCTCTCCCCCTGTCGGCGAAGACCAGGAGGAGGTTCCATATACACAACTTCATGTAAATCACCATGAAGGAAAGCATTTTGAACATATGAACTAATTGCGTGCAGTAGCAACAGTAAAAAGACAATGAAGAGTAGTGAGCTTCGTAGTAGGAGAAAATGTCTCAAGATAATCAACACCTTCAACCTGAGTATATCCTTTAGCAACAAGGCAAGTTTTGTAGCGCTCAATGGTACCATCAGACTTGTATTTAATTTTGTAAACCCATTTGTAACCAATGGGTTTATGACCAAATTGGGAGAGGAACCAGGCACCATGTATTATTTTGTTGTAAGGCCTCTAATTCTGTATTCATGGCTTGTCGCCAATTTGGATCAAGGATAGCTTGAGCATAAGAGGTGGGCTTAGCGTGACCCGAAATATTAGCGAGAAAAGCACAATGGGCAGAAGAAAAACGAGAATAGGAAAGAAAGTAAGAAAGAGGATATCGAGTACCTTTTACAGGACGAGGCACCGAGATAGAATGAGTGACTTGGTTGGACATGTGGTAGTCCTTATGCCATGCCGAAGGTTACGTTGGACTGGTGGAATGATGCATTGGGAGGGGTGGTGGTGAAGAATGTGGTTGTGGGAGTTGTAAGGTAGGAAGTGGTGATGGAGGGTCAGTAGGAGAAAAGGGTAGATTAGAGGTTTGGGGGGACACGGGTGGGGTATGAGGTGTAGTGATGTTGGGTAGAGAACTTGGTGATGTGGTGGGTGGTGAAAAAACATCACGGGGAGATGTAGGGTCGACATAGTGCGGCTGTGTGGATGTATGAATGGGCTAGTGACGGATGGGTGAGAGGTGGGGGCCTGCTGTCATTTGTGTAAGGGAAGGGTTGAGGTAAAACAAAATTGGAAGGTGGGGTACCGGTGGGAGATGAGAATGGGAAATGGTTCTCATAAAATTTGACATCACGACTTACTAAATTATTTGTCTCCATATCATAAAGTTTGTAACCTTTTTGACCTGTAGGATAGGCAACAAAGACACAAGATTTTGCACGAGGATCAAATTTAGTGGTAGGATGAACAACAGTCGCATAACACAGGCAACCAAAGACTGTCAAGTGGTCAAAAGATGGTGGACGTTTGTATAATAATTCATAAGGTGATTTGTTAGATAGGAGTGGTGATGGTAATCGATTAATAAGGTAGACAGCAGTCAAGACACGTTCACCCCAAAAAGGAAGAGGTAATTGGGATTGGAAAAGGAGTGCACGTGCAACGGTGAGAATATGACGATGTTTACGTTCCACAACACCATTTTGTTGTGGAGTGTAAACACAAGTGTGTTGGTATTCGATGCCAGTGGTTTGAAAAAAATCTTTCATTGATAGAAATTCGGACCCATTGTCTACTCGAATGGCTTTAATGTGGGCATGAAATTGATTACGAGCAAAAACAACAAAAGATTTTTAAAAGATGTTGTGTATCAGACTTATGCTACATCAAAAAAATCCATGTACATCTGGTAAAATCATCCACAATGGTAAGAAAGAAACGTGCCCCTAAATGTGTGGGAACTTTATGTGGACCCCAAATATCGCAATGTAATAAATCAAATGGTGCATGAGTTGATATTGTACTTAGAGGAAATGGAAGTCTGGTTTATTTGGCCAAAGGACAAACAATACAAATATTATCAAAGGAAAGAGTACCAGAAGACAATAATGGAGACAGGAATTTAAGACGAGAAGGTGATGGATGTCCAAGTTGCATATGCCATAGGTTTGAGGAATGGGATACTTGACAGGTGACAGGTGCCCTTCGCAACGGAGACATGTAATAGAGACCACCATGTTGTTTACCCAAGCCAATCATCTTCCCCGTAGCCAAGTCCTGCAAGACACAAAAAGTGGGAAACAAAATAGCACAACAATTTAGAGAATTAGTGACTTTACTGGCAGACATAAGATTTAAGCAAAAAGAAGGAACACATAAAACTTTGTCTAAAGTGATGTGGGAATTGAATGGTATAGTGCCAACATAAGTGATTGGGGCAGAAGACCCAGTGGGCAAGTTAACACTAGGTATGGGTGAGGATTCTGTTTTAGTGAAAAAGGTAGAATCATAAGTGATGTGATCAGTAGCTCCGCTATCCAAAATCCAAGGTTGAGTGAATACAAAATTAAGTGAAGGAATGGCAAAAGGAGACAGACCTGCAGCATTTGCATAAGCAGTGCTATTACCAGATCCACTGTTTCATTGCATCATGTATACGGCATGGGCCAGTTGTTGAAGTTCTGCGACAGAAAGACCATTTAAAAGATTCTGTTGTGGGGCTTGTAGAGTGGAAGATGGACTGGAAGTAGTTGGCTGGACGGCTGGGGTTGCTTGGGAAGCTGCGTTGGCTGATGGGAGTGTATTTGAAGAAGGGAAGCCACCACGTGAGTTTTGAGAATAATGGCCTTGAGAACCACGTTGTTGTTGTGAGGATTGTCCTTGCTGGAAGGATTTTCCTTGCTTGGGGGCCCATATTCCATTCTTGTAATTGCATCTTTCCTTTGTGTGACCTTTTGTGTCGCAAAATTTACAATAGTATTTCAGCTTTCGACAGGTTGCAATTGAATGCCCTTCTCGATCGCAATGCTCACACTTCTTTTGCTTGGAATCATTGGAAAAATTGTTTGGGCGGCTTTGGATTGCAGCATCAAGGGAGAAATTTTCAGTTGCACTTGAGGTCATTTGTCGTTGAGTCTCGTCTTGAATGACGAGTGAATAGGCTTGATGAATATTGGGCAATGGTGTCATCATGAGAATATTGGTGTGAACATTATTAAAGGTGTCGCTCAAGCCCATGAGAAATTGCATCATTTGATCTTCTTCTTTTCTTTCTCGGTGTGTCTTTTCCTCATTACACGTGAGGGGAGGTCGATATACCTCCAACTCATCCCAAAGGTCTTTGAGTTTTGAGAAATAAACTTGGACTGTCATGGTGCCTTGTGAAAGAGATGCAATGGATTTTTGAATGGTATATTGTTGGTGCATTCTTTTGTGAAAATTGATCTTTAAAATCCTTCCATACTTGGTGTGCAGTTTTTGCATAATGACTCCTTTGGTGAGATCGGGCTCTAAAGAGTGTGAAAGCCATGTCAGAACCATACTGTTGCATTGATTCCAAATAGCGTATTCTTTTGGCTGTTCTTTTTCTGAAGGACGTTGAATGGATCCATCGACGAATCCTAACTTGTTCTTGGCTATGAGGGCATGAAGACTGACTCCATGATGAATAATTGGCACCGTTTAATTTTTCTGGAACGAGCATATGGCCAGGATGATCTGAATGATGAAAAAAATATGGATTTGATGAATCCATACTGGAGTTGGAGTTGGAATTGGAATGATTCTTTGTATTTTATGTTTTTAGTTGTACGACTGATGGTTCATCGCTTGCCATGGAGGCGGTGTTTGAAAGTCTGCTAGGGTTTGGAGAGGACTAGAGAATCAGGCACCAAGATGCTCTGATACCATCTTAAGAAAATAAACAAGAGAATATTTTGCTGAATACTTTGTTATGTTTTAACAAGCAATTCGTACAAGGTATATATACAGGAGTGAAGCTCCATCACGTTAGCCTTCTAAGGCTAAATAATCGTGATCCACTATCTGTGGGATTCTACTAATGTATTCTAGGAAACTAGATATATTACAATACTATATTACAATATAATTCCTAATAATAGCAAATAGCAAATAATGTTAGAAACCAACATAAAATTAGTTTTAAAGTTTCAAAGAGTGAGTAATAGCTGCAAATTACAAACAACAATAATGAAAAGAAATACAGGAGGAAAATAACTGAGAGGCCTATCAATATTCAATCCAAGGCTTCATAAAATTATAGATGCCTATTAATTTTCAATCCAAATGCCCGTCTACTGCAACCGAAGAAAAATAAAGTCAACAACAAATATAAACTATATTAAACTTGTGCATGTTATTTGAGATAAAATATGGTGATTAATCAACTATACCACTCAAGATATAGTAGTGTTCACTTTCTCTACCCTTCTACATGATTAAATCAATAATGAAAGTGAAAAAATAAACATATTTCATATGAATGCAATTGAGAATCAAAAGACGTAGTATTTTTTTTCCAGCCACTTGTTGACACACGGCTAAATTAAATAGTAAATTAATTGAAACATTCGGTTTCGTAGGTGATTTCATCGGTAAGACATATTCCCACCCGATCCTCTAACTATATTTTCGGTTCGGATCGAATTGGCTAAATTTTTTAATAAAAAATAATAATTTAACAAAACCGTTGATTTGGTATGGTCGGTGCATGAATTTTTCAGATAAGATGCCCACCCTAATCCTACCCAATAAATGTTGGCTTGGGAAAGCAAGTTTGAGTTGAAATTTGTATTCTCACGTTTGAAGATTAGAGCATCTCTAGTCTTCATAAGTCTTGTCCATTCCATATCCAATAGATTAGTTTGGATTAGGCCACTTGGTGGCTCTTGTTTGGACTTGTGGGCTGGACCTCGAAGGAAACATTAGATCCTAGTTGTATATAGCCACAAAGATAAGGTTACAATTAACTTTTAGGCAATAGAAGCTTTAAAAGTTAATCTTAGAGCTATAACATAACTAACCCCAAGTATCTTGAAGATTGGTTTAGATTGTTCTATTCCTAGACATTCTAGACTAAGAGAAAGAGAGAGTAGAAACTTTACCCTTGAAACACTACTCAAGGTTGACATCTTTTGAGTTGATCACCTTATGGAAGGTCTTGTAGATTCACCAAATCACAAATAGAGGCGATCTCTAACTTTTCCACACCAAGGAAGATGGAGGATATGATACAACTTAGAAAGGAAAGGATGCTAGTGCCTGCTTCTTAAGGTGACCGATTTTTGGCTAGGTGGGAGGAGCTTGATGGTGTTCTAACTCCTCTCTTGAAACTAGCTAAAAAATCCTAACTTTTCTCAAGATACAAAGTTCACATACCCACAAGAAGGAGACCTAAGTCTCCCTCTAGGTAAAACCAGCCATAGGGTCTTTATTGGGCCCATTGGGCTTCTGTGGTCATCCCACTACGCTCACGTGTCTTAACTAACCCAATGGGTCCAAGCTCAATGGGCCTTGAACCCGATTTTATAGTTTAGGCCCAAACTACTCTTTTACCGCATTATCTTAATTAATTCAATCGCTATTAAATTAATAAGTCCATGCACATCAAAGTTTTTTTTTTCATCTAACCTTATTGGTGTGCGATCCATTAGGTTCTAATCGGTAAGGTAGTGGACGATTCAAAACTCTTTATTGATCGATTTTGAATTAAAACTCCCTTTTAATTCTCCCTTTATGAGAACTAGATTATATTTTATTCTCAAGGCTTCCACAAACCATGGGTGACGCCTATCAACAAGTCACGGTTGCCCAAGGCCAATATAGAATGGGGTTGTGAACCTATTCAGTTGAAATTATCATGCAATAGAATCATTCTCTTAATCAATGCTCTTGATCATGCTAATTGGGGCATGGAACGAAGGAAACAAATATCTTTTTCTTGGAAATGAATTTAGCCACAACATATCTCACAAAAACATTCATAATGGCGGACTAATTTTGCTTATTCTAGTTGGGTTAAGCCTTTTTGATTTATCCCAAGTATCTTATGATCTAGTCTCTTTGAGCACAAAATAGAAAAGAGAAGAGAGGTTTAAGCATTTACCCTTGTACCTTTTTCTTGGAGAACCAAGAATGATCACTTTGTTGGAAAGGCCTTTAATCTCCTCTTAGAATGTAGATTCCTCAACCAAGAGGCTCAAAGTAGAAGCATTCTACCTCACCACACCAAAATGGACTGGAGATGAAGAGAAATCAACCTAGAAGACTTGGCTTGGGTCCTCGAATTTGTGTTGTCATACAACACTTATTCTTGAGCGCAATAGGCTTTTGGGTATTTTACCTTTTTCTTTAAATCATATTTGAAAGTCCAATCCTTTTCCTTATGTCAAAGTTTATTCCATAATTAACTCTTAATTATGAATTATGATTTAACTTTTAAATCACTATTATAGTCTTACTTATTTGACTCGGTCAAACTAGTTGATTCAGTCAAACGATTTGACTTGGTCAATTGCTCGGTCAAACATGTTGATTTTGACCTGATCGTTGACTTCTAACTCCTAGTTTCTTTTCTCTTCATTTGTTCCTCTAATCTCATTTTTTAGTGTGCGATCTGTAGGTTCCTTTTAGTAAGGTAGTGGGTAGGCTCAACTTCTCTGAGTTAACTTGTGAATTAAATCTCACTATTTAATTCTTCCTATTGGTGAAGGTCAATTAAGTTTGATCCTTTCAGGACTTCCATAAACCATAGTTGACGCCTAGCAACATGTCATGGTTATCCGAGCTAAATAGGGTACAGGGAAGAACCTATTCAAATTGATCGTGCAATTGAATCCTTCTCTTATACAATACTCCTTATTCACATTATTAGATAAATGAATCTAATGTCAAATATTCTAATATGAATTATTCCTTTATATGATAAGATTTGAAGACCTTCTTTCAAATCTTATGTACTACTTTGCCCAAAGATTTGATCAATCAAATCTTTGGAGTATTCACTCTCTTTACTAAAAGTAAAGATCCCTTGTTGTACATTCATTTGCCTCTATAACTTTATTAAGAGTCCTGATAAACACCTTTAAGTCATGTCTTCTTCGAAACAACTGTATAGTGTTCTCAAAGACAAACAACATAGCTACAAGACATCTATGACGTCTCAGGTCTAAGGATTAGTTTGCACCATTGCAATCGATGAGTTCTAGTTTGACATGTGAGCAAAGACTTCCATTCTAGAACTCATGTATTTGATTGTGTTCAATGTACTTGTTCTCCTGCAAGCATCTACACACATATCTTTTTGTCACTACACTTAATGACTTGAGACCTCATCATTCTCTACATATAGAGAAGATACTGTGTGTACTGGTCTTGGAGGAATATCAATACCCAATTGATACTCCTATGACCAGGAACATGTTTAGGATTAGGGATCATGATGACAGGACCCACCTCCAATACCTCGGTATCCGGGACGAATCCTGTGAAATTTTCGAAATCACACCGATGTCGGGCCCACTAACTAAAAAGGGAAGAGACTTTTTGCCGAAATTTCGGCAGAGTCTCTCCTGAAAAATGGTAATTCCCAAAATTTTCAACCTGTTAAAAGGCACATTTATAATCTCATCCGGTAGCATGCAGAAGATAACAACATGCAATTTAATCTATTCATGTGAAATCAAGGTGAAATCGAAGTATTCTCACTTTCCCGATATCATGTAATAATATCCAAATCAAGTCCTTTTACCCCAAACTAAACCGTTTCTGAAACATAGACTTATAAAATGAAAAGTGTAAGAACAACTTAAAAATGATCCACTTATACTTACCGTATAACGCAAAATTTAACTCATTGAATCAGAGCATCCGGGACTTCGATTCATGATCCGCGAGTTCCGACATGATCCTACAGGTGCCTAAATCAATATATTTGAAATTGGAGTCGATCCAACGGTCCAAACATATCGAACTCGGATAACGCATAATCTGTGATATCCGATCGATAGTCAAACAGTAACCAAATTCAAATTCGAGGATACCGTCGTGCTGGGACGACATGGGGATCATTTTAGAACCAAGAGGGACACCCAAACAGTGCCCATGCGCTGGCCGCACGTGGGTGCCTGAAGTAATTCCAGTGATAGGAAAATCTCCAAACCGCCGGTCAAAACCTATACCTACATGATCAGGACAATAAGTGGAGCAACTTTTATTCTTGGACCATGGCCAAAAAGTGACCGAAAATATCCGGAATTACGAGCCAAAACTTTAAGTGATAAGTTCAGTTTCAAAACGCAGAAATCGATCCTATTCAACCTAACCATCAACTAGAACACATTGAGAGGATGAAAAAGCATATCTAGATCAAAGAAATTGGTCGCCAGAATTGCCTGGACGAGCTTCGAAAGCTTTACATAAAAACCGGCCCTATTTTCGCTTTTTTTGACGATCCAGGAGGCGGATGGCGGTGGCTGAGGGGTGGGGCTAGAAGGCGACAACGTGCTGACTCTTTTGGTATCGACCTTGTGGCCGAGGGTTGCCTGTGGCGGCGGCGGCGGTCCAAAAACCATCGGCTGCAAAAGCTAGGGAAGGGGGTCTGTTTGAGTACAGGAGAGGGAGAGAGAGAGAGAGAGAGAGAGAGATTCTAATTTTTATAAACTCTTTTTGAAATATTTACGATTTTGCCACTAAACTTCCCTTGATCGTAACTTTTTCGTTACAACTCCGATTTGAGCCCGCCACGTGTCTATGGACTCATCTCGACACGATCTACGTCATGGTGCCATTCATTCTCCAGAATCCTCCCGGATTAAGAAGTGACCGAAATGACCTTGTTCCTAGGGGCAAAATTGTAATTTCACAATTTAATAAATTAAAATTAAACGAATATTTAAATTTGGGTCGGGATGTTACACATGATAAGTCTCAGTGTGTGCAATTTCATTACATAGTTCTCATGTGTCCACTTATATATTCCTAGGACTATAGTTGTTTCGTATTTCATAAGATAACATGATCATGAATTAAAACAACTGGTCTTGCCCATAAATATCTTAAATAAGTCATTACAAAAGATGTCATTAACATTAACTATTGCATAATTAATTGGATTTAAGGGCATATTTCTAACAATCTCCCACTTGCAATTTAAAGCCAATTTGACATGTATCTAATATCCATCTTCTCCATGTGTCGGTATAGCTGAAGCTGACTCATAGGCTTTGTCAGTGGATCTGCTACGTTGTCTTCTGATTTCACCTTGAGTACACTAATTTCACCATCAGCAACATATTCCCTGACTATGTGAAAACGCCTCTGAATCTGTTTGGATCTTTGATAAGACCTTGGTTCCTAGGCTTATGCTATAGCCCCATTGTTGTCACAGTATAAGATAACTGGCGACTCAATGCTTGGAACCACTTCAAGTTCAATAATGAACTTCTTCATCCAAATAGCTTTCTTTATTGCCTCTGATGTAGCTACATACTCTGCTTCTGTCGTAGAGTCCGTAATTGTACTCTGCTTGCACTATCTCCAACTGATTACCCCTCCGTTCAATCTGAACACATATCCATAAGTGGATTTCTGGTCATCAACATCATATTCAAAATCTGTGTCTGTGTATCCATCCACTAGCAGTTATGGGTTCCCTCCATAGACTAGGAACATGTTCTTAGTCCTTCTGATGTATGTCAATACAGCCTTCACAGCATTCCAGTATTCTAATCCTGGGTTCAATTGATATTTACTTGTGATGCTCACAACAAAGCTGATTTCAGGCCTCGTGCATAGCATGGCATATATTAGACTCCCAATTGCAACGACATATGGGTGCTCATCTGCTTTACTTCCCCTGGGGTTTTAGAGCTCATACTCTTAGATAGGTGGATACCATGTCTAACTGGTAGAAAACCCTTCTTGGATTGTTCCGTACGGAATCTTCCAAGCACCTTATCTACATACAGGAATTGAGATAATCCAATTAGTTTGCTCAATCTATCTCTATATATCTTGATATCCAGTATGTAAGATGCATCACCTAGATCCTTTATTGAGAAGTTTTTGATAACCATAGTTTCACTGAGGTCAACATGCTTGTGTTGTTTCCAAAGGTTAATATGTCATCTACATATAGTATGAGGAATATGACAATGCTCCTACTAGCCTTCTTGTATATACAAGGTTCATCTTTGTTTTGATTAAAACGAAATGAATATTCCAACTCCTTGAAGCCTCTTTCAGTTAATAGATTGACCTTTGAAGCTTACAGACTTTCCCTTCTTCATTTTAACATATGAAACCTTCAGGTTGATCCATATAGATCTCTTTGTGAAGGTGGCCATTCAGAAAAGTTGTCTTTACATCCATCTGCCATATTTCATAGTCATAATATGCTGTTATGGCGATAAGTATGGGGATGGATTTTATCATTGCTAAAGGAGAGAAAGTTTCTTCATAGTCGATCCCTTCTCTTGGTTTGTAGCATTCAGCTACTAATCTAGCTTTGTAGGTGACCTTGCCATCTGAGCCTTTTTTCCTTTTGAAGATCCATTTGTTTCTTATTGGTATAATACCTTTGGGTAGATCAACCAGAGTCCAGACTTGGTTGGGATACGTAAAATCCATCTCAGACTTCACGGCTTCTTACCATTTCTTTGAGTCAATGTCTGACATTACCTTCGTGTAGGTTTCAGAATCTTCAATGTAATTTCCCATGAGAAGAATATGTTGTAAGCCCAGTTACCTTTCTAGGGCTCTATTGATCCTTTCAAACCTGCATGTAGGTTGGGTAAGTGTGAGTGCATGGACTGGATTTCAAATGGATCAGACTCTACTTGAGGTTCTTGAGGCTCTTTAGACTTTTCCTTGAGCTCAACCTTTTGCACACATGTGCCATCCACTACAAATTCATTTTCAAGGAATCTTGCGCATCTTGCAATAAACACCTTTTGTTCTTTTGGATCGTAGAAGTAGTATCCCAAAGTTTCTTTTGGATACCCAATGAATCTACACATTTCTAATCTAGCATCTAGCTTGTTAATGTCATGCTTCTTGACATAAGCTGGACAACCCCAAATCTTAGGATGATTAAGACTTGGCTTCCTCCCAAACCATATTTCATATGGAGCTTTGGGCATGGATTTGGAAGGTACTCTATTCAGTAGATATGCCGCAGTCTGGAGTGCATATCCCCAAAAGGATACTGGTAAGTCAGTATAACTCATCATTGACCGAACCATGTCCATTAGTGTTTGATTTCTTCTTTTAGAGACACCATTGAGCTGTGGAGTTCCAGGTGGAGTCCACTAAGACAAGATTCCACATTTCTTGTGATATTCAAGGAACTCAATACTTAAGTATTCTCCTCCTCGATCTGATCTTAGGGTCTTGATATTATTTCAAGTTTTCTTTTCCACTTCGTTCTTGAATTCTTTGAACTTTTCAAACACCATAGACTTGTACTTCATTAAATATACATAGCCCAACTGAAAGTAATCGTCGGTGAACGTGATGAAGTAGGAATAGCCTCCTCTTGATGTAGTAGACAATGGTCCACACACATCAATATGGATTAGTTCAAGAAGCTTAGTGACTCTATCCTCTTTCCCTAAAAAAGGTAAGTTTGACATTTTGTAGATAGGATTTTCAAGTGGGCATAGGAACTGAACCCAACGATTCAAGGTATCCATGTTTGACCATCCTTTGAATTCTATCTTGGCCAATGTGTCCTAACTTTAGGGGCCAAAGTTGAGTTGGATTGACTTCTTCTCTAGGCCTCTTAGGTCCTGGATTTTCCATGTCTATTAGATAATTGCTATTTTCCACATTATGTATTTTGTAGAAACCATCGATCATAGTACCATTACATATGATTCAACTCCCTTGATGCAAAGAACATCCCATTCCGTTGAATGTTATAGTGAAATCTTCTTTCAGCAGTGCTGAAACATATATTAAGTTCTTTATGCAACGTGGAAAGTAAAGACAATCTTTAAGTTCAAGTGTCTCTCCATATGGTAGCTTAAGGAGGAAAATGCTTACTGCTTTCGTAGAGATTTGGGAACCATTTCCGACGCGTAGCACTATTTCCCTTTTTGACGACTTCCTTTAATCTGCTAGTCCTTGCAATATATTGCAAACGTGCCTGGTAGCTCCTGAATCCACTATCCATGTTGAAAGGACCCGCCTCGAATTCCCCATTGGAATCCATGTCAACCACTCTCCCTATTCGACACCAAATATTTGTCGACCCAAATTACAAAAATAACCTTCTTTCCCTAATTCCAAAACAACTTTAGGATTCAACTTTTATTGGAAAATCAACAGAGCCTTCCTTGAAAATGGCTCTAAACCTAAAAATCTACCTGTATAGCAAAAACAATTTATTTCTCAAATGTTCAGCAAACACAAGGGATAAACCACACACCAATTATCATAAGTTTCAATGGGCTTCAGGCCCCCCTTTACCAACATAAATACGTCAGCAAAATCCTCTTATCATAACTGAACATAACAAACAAATCCTAAACTTGCGGCTGCACCTAGGTTAACCTAGATTGCCTACATACCCTTACTGAGGGATCAAGCCACGCGTAATTCTTTCTACCAAAAACCACAATTAAGATAATACAGAAATGTTCTAGGTAAAACCAATAATAAAATTCTAAAATCATTCTTTACTTAATTTCAACAAGCTATAAACTGAATGTCATGTCCTAAAATTATGTATTGAACTATTCAATTAGTTTATCATTGTACATATAAACACATGTGTAACCACACCTTTAACCTAAAAGCCATACCTGCGACCATCCGCATAGTGCATATGTCATGCAATCACCCACCAAGGGGTATATTGGAATACCATCAAATCCGAAGGCAACCGGGGAAGGGGAAAACAAGCCAACCACCTGTATAGACAAGTTGGGCAAGTGGTTAGGGATCCTGACCAATCCTGTGTAGATAACATGAGAAGGGTGGAGAAGAATATCCAGTTATATGTACAAAACATACAAGCACTGCACTGTTATGCACATAGGTGTACCCCAAATATAATTCGTCAATTCCACAGATAATCCGTCAATTCCAAGTACTACACATGTAGAATGGTCCACTCCAAATGTGTGGCACATCCTAGCAGAACTTAGGGACAAATAGCCAACCTGAGAACACAATCCTAGCAAAACTCGGGGAGATATACTCAACCTGAGAATGCAAATCCTAGCAAAACTCAGGAAGATATACTCAACCTGGGAATGAAAATCCTAGCAGAACTCAGGGAGATATACTCAACCCGAGAACACAAATCCTAACACCACACAGTTTGGGCATCCCCAATACTCGTGAGGCAATGTCATACGTGCGTAGACAAAGCTAAAGGCAACTAAAGTGTCCAAAAACAATCCAAAGGCAACCGAGGTGTCCGAAGACAATTTGAAGGCAACCATATGTCCAAAGGCATTCTGAAGGCAACTATATGTCCGAAGACATTTCGAAGGCAATTGTATGTCTGAAGACACTTTTATTTCCAGAAGGAAAATGCAATGTCCAAAGACATCAATATTTCCGAAGGCATCCAGGATGTCCGAAGACATCAATATTTCTGAAGGCATCTAGGATGTCCGAAGACATCAATATTTCCGAAGGCATTCAGGATGTTCGAAGACATCAATATTCCGAAAGGCATCCATATTTCCAAAGGCAACACAATCCATTTTCAAACCATTTAACACATATATAAAAATACACATAGATATATCATGCTTGGAAAGTAAAAGCGATTGAACAATAATTCATAAACAGTTAATAAAACTCTCATAGCATAAAAACATTTTAAAATCAAACAACCAAACCACAAATACCTCCTAACTAATTGGTCCCAATCGGGCCGACGAAGCCCACCCTCTAGGCCAATTAGGCCCGCGAGGCCCATAATCTCCTTTTTCTTATCCAAAAGTTCCTATAGATCCAACCAACAAAGTTACTAAACAAGTCCCGAAGGTTTGGTCTCGATCAAGCGGTCGGATCTAAGCCAGTGGCACGATCAGACATTGATTGATTTGCCTAACCCTAGAATCATTGACGCGGAGTATCCGGGACTCCGATTCTCAATCCGTAAGTTCCTACACGATCCTAGAGGTACATGGAACAACATAATCAAAATTGGAACCAATCTAAAGATCTGAACCTATCGAACCCGGATATCGCACAATAAGTACAATATCTTTTTGATAGTCAAACGGTAACCAACTTCAAATCCTAGCATACCGTCATGCTCAGGCTGACGTGGGGAACATTTTAGGATGAAATGGGCTACCACACAGTGACCCAAGCACTGTTACCCATCACAGGTAGTGGTGCATGTTTTGAGAAATTTCCGACGACGGAAAAATTTTCAAATCTTTGGTATACCAACACAATTAGACTAACAAGGGAAGAAAGTTTTGTTCTCAAATCCCGATCAAAAAGTGGCCAGAACGAGGTAAATCAAGGCCAAAATCGTCGGCCAATTTTGGGGTTAAAATTCGATCTCTCAATCAACAAAATTAGCCCTAAACACCTACGCGAGCAAGAGGATGAGGAGAGGATCGAAGTTCATACCTAGATCAATGTTAACAGTTGTCGGAGTCACCGAAAATGGGGATGGAAAATGTCAAACCCTCTTGGCATTTTTGAGCTTGCGCCATCACATGGAGGGGTTGGGAGAGTTGCGCTCTGGCCCTGACAGAATCTCTAGCCCTGGCCGGTCATTTTCTGACCTGTCTCGCCCTCACCCGTGGTGGCGCGGGCAACACTGCTCAAGCACCTCGAGCCAAGAGAGAGGAGGAAGAGGTTGGGGAGAGAGAGAAAGAGAGAGAGAGAGAGGAAAAGTGACGCGCATGTGGGCCAGCTTATCCTACTTTTAAAAAAAATCCAATTTTGAAATATTTACAATTGTGCCACTACATTTGTGTTGATCAAAATGTCATTATTTCAACTCCGATTCGGGCTCACCATGTGTCTACGAACTTGTGAGCTTGAGCATTAGGTAATAGAACCAAGAAAATTTCCAAAACTAGCCCCGAGCAAAAAGTCAACTCTAAACCGCCAAGGAACCCTAAGGTTAAAGTCGTCCTTTCACTTTCGAATTTTGAAAATTAAATTAAATTTCGGGACGGGATGTTACACAGGTGGAAGTCTCAACTGCCATTACTGACTCAATGACAAAATTGTTTTCTTCATAAGTTTTGTTCCTTGTGCATAAAAGATGTACATTACAATTCTTCTTCCTTTTGGCATTCTTATGGAAGCTAATCCTCTTGAATATTATATGGTTCATGAGGCTTGCTGTGTAAAGTGTTATGGATGGGGTTCTGCAGAAGTATCTACAAACATAGCAAATAAAATAAATTAGATTGTTTTTATTAAAGCCGCAGATTTTGGGTCCTTAACAACTATGGCTCCTCCCACTATTTTAAATGATTTCCATGATCCATCAAAATGGAATATGAGAGACGTCTTTAGATTTTAAGAGGTTCTTAGTGGGATGAGAGGCTCCTTATTATTTGGATCACCGCACCATAATAGGATGTAAGGATGTCACAAATAATAAATAGAGTCTTGCTACTCATTCACGTCATGATGTGAGTTCCCATATATTTCGGCCTCTAGCAAATGTGTATCCCTAAATATTATTGTGAGGCATACTAATTAAGTATTAGCCCATCATGCTTGCTTAATATAGATCCAAATACAAACCTCAGCATAATAGAATGTTGGCCATGTTTGTTCCTACCCTTGCAACATCCAATGTATAAATGGATTCCTCTTAAACACAAGTACTTTGCTTTCGAACCCTCATTTATGAGGCAAGCCTTCACAAGGGTTATCCACCATAATGGAAGGCCACGACTAGGCTTTCAAAATATATATATATCGTTTATCCACTTAATTTAGAGATAATTGAGGGTTTTTATTGGTCTCATCATTTTCAAGCTTTAATCCAATTAAACTAGTTGGCCTAGGACGACCATTATTCTAATTCATATTAGTAGTTGTACAATACTCCCACTATTTATTTTTAAAATCAAATCAATTTCATGAAACTCTTTTCTTTGAAATTGGGAATATACACTACTACTAACGGAAAGTCTTTGCATTCCTTAAGTTTAGATAAACAATCACTACTACAAAATAGTTAAACAACAACACAAAATAGATGACGCTGCATCTATAAACTGTCATCATGTTTTAAAATACGACAGTTTTATAAAACCTTCATTGTATATTACCTTACACACTGCTAAAATGGGTTTGATTTTATAAACACGACACTTGTCAATTAACAAGCGTCGTCTTTCAAAACGCGCTAAATGAAAAGAGGCACTTAAGTGAATTCGTGATCTTAAATTTTCAGATTTCTCCCCATCGCTCGAAAAAATATCTCCCTCCTTTTGAAATCCTTAACAACTCTCTGGATCTCCCTCAACCCTCTTAAACACCTTCTCTCACCTCTGAAGCACTCATCTTTATAATGTTCACTGCCATCATCACCAAGCTTGCTGGCATAGGAGTCGGAGTTTGCGATTTAACGTTCTAGGCCACTTGAGCCCCTTGGATGTCTTCGACACCGAGCTCGCTGGCATAGGAGGTCACAATCTCTTCCTCTTCTTCTTCTCTATGGTTTCATTGTATGCATCAATTTAGGGTTCTTCAAGTTGGACTAGTTTTTTTTATCAATTAATTTTGGGGGGTTAGGGTTTTCGATGTCTAATTTTTGGTTTAATAATTCGTGTCCGATGCGATTAGTATAAATCTAGTCAGATCGTCGACATGCCTCGGGCTGAGGAAGAGAAACCAGACAAATATGAAATTCTACCATCCCCTGCTCTCTCTCCCCCCTCCCCAAACAATACAAGGCTAAGCCTGATGAGTCCAAAGCTTTTGCGTTATTGAGAGTAAATTTCTCCAAATCTCCCTCACTTTATTGAACTTTGTGTTTGTTAAAGCTATAACTTCTATATGCTTGGTTGTAAGAATCTGATTTTCTTACTCTTGATGTCGTGGGACTTGTTTGAAATATATGTTCTGTTTGTAAATGGAAGATCCTATACACAAACATGAGAGACTTTGTTCTCAACACTGTTCTCAGCTCTTCCTTGTCCATGGTTCTGCTACCCAAGTACATTGGTGGCCTATGGATCAAGCTTTTACTCCTTCTAGACCTCACTTGTGCAGACAGCGGCAGACTTTGGGGTAAGCTATGTGTATGTTTCACTCTTTTCTTTTATTCTTGGAATTTTATTTTTCAATTTCACACAATTTGTGACAAGGCAGAACAATTGCCTTCCAATTTGCAGAGCTTGATTTTGATATTTATTCCTTTTTCAAGAAATTGATTTGAAGCAGTGGGTCTCATATTCGTGGAGACTTCTTTGTCTAACTCATCAGGTACAAACCAAAGAGTTATTTGTATTTCTTTGAGTTTGGCAGTATTGACTTCATAGTTGAACCTTTTTTTAAAAATTTAAAAATCTCGAAATTCATTGGTGTGCATAAAAAATACAACAGCCACAAATTTGGATTTTACCCATCCTCACCGAGGAATTAAAACCATCTTCACTTTGGGTCTAAAGACCAAATTATAGTTTGTCATAAGGAAGAGTCTTTGGCAGAAGGTTGAAGGCTTTGCATCTATTTTGACTTGGCTACTCATGTGATTCTGGTATATCCTTCTTCCTTCTTTTTATTTTTGTTTTTAATCAGGTAGTTTGAATGCTTTGGCATGCTGCTTTGTCTTGTGAATTTGAAAACTGACAAGTTTGCTTGCAAACTTGCAGAGTGCCCTTCTTCGTTGTTTGGCAGATTGAGTTGGTGCCCTGTGTGGTGGCCTTGTGTATCTTTGCTTACACCTTGCACCAAGAGGTCAGTTGACCTGCAACCTTTCCTTTCATGCTTGAACCTCTTTTCTATTTGTTGTTTTATGAGTTATGAAAATCATACAAAATGGGTCTCGTGTTTTTCCCTTAGAGACCCCCAGATAAATTAAGTCATCCTTACTTTATCTCCTTTTGTTTGGTTTTGCGCAGACTTGATAGGAAGACTTGACTATATTTCTGTGAGTTATGTAGTTCTTATTCTTGTTTTGCATTTTTCCTTTCTTGAATTGTTCTTTAATACTCATCCTGTTTTGCATTGTTCCTTTCTCTCTGCTTGAAAATGATTGATCTTTGCACATAAACTTCAACTTCAACTGTACATTCAAATTCTTCATTACTGTCTTAATTTTGTTGGTTTGTTTGCTAAGGAAAAAAAAAACAAGGAGAAGTGAGATTCTTACTTTGTTGGATCATGAGAAATGGATAACACTATACAACTAAGCTTATGGTGGTATTAGTTTTCAATATAGCTGTGGGGTTGGTTTCTTGGGTTCTTGAATTGATAAATAATTTTCCAATACATTTCTCATCAACCAAACAGAAAGAGTAATTGCTAGGAAAGAATTTTCGCTAATGTTATTTGTCCAAGTAGAGCTGAAATTTTCTCCTTTTTGTGACTTGCGACTTGCAACTTGCAAATAGTACATCAACTGACCAGATATTAGGGTACTTTTTACACATTTTAGTAGTTGATTTTTCAAATTTGCACATTTTAGTTCTTAAATGTGGTCATTTGTGTTAATGTAACTGTGTATTTAATGTGTGTAGCTAATTATATTTATATATCTTAATTTGGTTTTAATGGAATTTTTAATGGAGGTTGCTCAAGTGCTTCTCACACTGCCATGCATATTCATTTTCCCAACTGGGTTTGCGATATGGGATTCTATTTCAGTTTTTTTATGGGTTGGTGGGAAGCTGGACTGCTTATCTCATCAGTCTGCTATATGTTGAGTACAGAACTAGAAGGGAAAGAGAAAAAGTTGATTTTAGGAATCATATAATTTAGTATACTCCATTATTTACGAAGTATGAATGTCATAGGAATAAAGATTGATTAACTGTGTAATAATATTGAATCTTCAAGTTTTATGAAATAAACAATTTTTGAGTGTATGTATTCATTAATAAAACAATATAGTTGGAATTCTAGTTAAAATTCTTGTAGACGACAGATTTACAATACAACAGTTGTCTTCATAGCTAATCAACGGCAATTTTAGGCATTAATTCACATTCAAACGGAATGGGAACTTCTTAGACGACGGTTTTAATGTAAATCCCATGATCTATGCATATAATCAATGACCTTTTTAACACAATACCGTCGTCATCTTTATGTACAATTAACGACGCTTTGTAATAAAATACCGACATCTTTATATTTAAATGACGACGGTTTTAACAAAGTACCGTCGTTTTTACCCATAAATAACGACGGTTATTTATAAATCGTCGGCTTTACCCATAAACAACGACGATTTTTAACAAAAGACTGTCGTCTTTCCATCAGAACAACAACGGTTTTACTAAAAACCGTCGTCTTTACATCTAATAGATGACAATTTTGAGTAAAAGCGTCATCTTTAGAAATAACAGACAACGGGGATTTACCGTCATGGTTTTATGCATCAAAAGATGTCGATCGGTTTCACGACAATTGAAAAACAGGATACACAACGGTGGATTACCGTCGTCTATTGCGATTTTTGTTATAGTGAATTGTCTATAGGCTTATGGATTATTATGGACTTTACATCGATCTAACATCTAACCAAGATGTCGAATCTAAGGTCTTTGGAAGGTGATTGATTTTATTACGTGTCTTAACTACTTAAAATATTCATGGTTATTTAGGCGTTGGACCCATGAATAATTCAAGTCATTGGACTTGATTATTCTTTTTCTTCTTCTTCAACGAGCGTCCATCTTCCTATTTACAAAACTATTTGAGAATAAAAAACTTAAAGCCCAATGGACTTTAAGGGAGTTACAATTTGAGATTAAGAGAGAAGAGGCATGAAAACCCCTATTTTAATTACAAATCAATAAATCAATTCATCTAATGAATAACGGCCAATTTCATAGCATGTTATGCATTTGGGGTTCATAAGTCCATAATAACCTCTTAATTATTTAATCTCATTAGATAATTATCTTAGAATGAAATTCTAAAATTTGTTATTAGATAATATGGACTTGAATTCATTGAAAACACTTAATTCAAGCACATAAAGCAATTATGGGATAAAACCGTAATTAATTAAAGTTTTGCGCAAAACTCTAATTTTTAACAATTGCATAAACAACCCCTAATTTTTGAAAATTACAAGAAGACCTGAAATGGGTCTTCCCTAGGGTGGGACGACATGGATGGAATGTGTGTGTGTGGGTTGTGTTGTGTGTGTTGGTTGGTGAGAAGTTTTTAAGAAATTGGGACACAAAGGTGGTACCATCTTTTTGTACTAACAAGGCATCTTCAAAATAGACAAAGGACAAAGGTGCAAAGTTTGGTGGAATTTGTGCCTTGTTTTTCACTAACACCTGTGATTCACATCAAGTAACACCTAAAGAAACAAATATGTATGATCTCTTAAAAAAAATAAAAAATAAAAGATGAACTTCTTAAGAACACATAGAACATTTCATATATTTTTGACACCTCAAAATTCACACATAAATCCTAAAATCATGGAAAAATCATTTTCATGTCTACAATTTTAGGACCAACAAAACCGTATGAACATTTCACACATTAACGCACACAAGCACAAAAAACCCGTTGATGCCGCCATCCCCTATGTGCCCAATGTTAATTTTTTCTTTTCATATTCCAACTCATTCCACTTATATTTCATATCCTTTGAATAAGTAAATGAAAAAGAAAATCTATAGGGAGAGACTATCAAAACAGCAAACTACATACTTAATAGAATGCCCAGCAAGTCCGTGCCTAAGACACCTTTCAAACTTTGGACTACTAGAAAGCCTAGCTTGAGACATCTTCATGTATGGGGTTGCAAGGCTGAAGCTAGAATCTACAAGCCATAAAAGAAGAAGATTGATCATAAAATGATTAGTTGCTATTTTATTATTTTTCTTGGAAGGTCAAAGGGTTTTAGATTTTACTGTCCAAATTTATGATACCGAATTGTTGAGATTGGCTGTACAAAGTTTATAGAGCATGATGAGAATGCCACTAGGAATGAAGATTTTATTTTTGAAGAAGAAGGTGATGTAGTTGTGATCGAGAATGATGAACAAGACATTATACTCTTGATTCCTTTAAGTGAAACTATATTGGAATCTCTTCAGTTTGAAGAACCAGTGGATCAACAACAACAAGTATAAGCTATCAAAAATCCTAAGCCAGATAATCAACAAGAACAAGTGCAACCAAGGAGATGTAATAGACCAAAAAAATCTACAACAAATTCAGATTATGTGTATTTACAGAAAGTAGATTTTGACATTGGAGATGAAGCTGGTCCAACAAGTTTTAAAGAAGCTATGGAGAGTCAGAATGCAGACAAATAGAGGGAAGCAATGTTAAATGAACTCAAATGCATGAAGAATAATCAAGTATGGAAATTGGTTGAACCTTACAAGAGCCAGAAATTGGTAGACTTGAAATGGGGGTTTAAAACAAAGAAGGATAAGGATGGAAAAATTGAAAGATTTAAGGCTAGATTGGTAGCAAAAGGATTCACCCAAAGGGAGGGAATTGACTACATTGAGACGTTTTCTCGAGTTTCCACCAAAGATTCTTTCCTCATAATTATGGAATTGGTGGCACATTATGACTTGCTTTTACATCAAATGGATGTAAAAATTGGCTTCCTGGATGGTGAACTTGAAGAAGTAAATTTTATGAGGTAACTTGAAGGGTTTGCAAAGGAGGGAAAAGAGAATATGGTTTGCAAACTTGACAAGGCAATTTATGGTCCGAAGTAAGCAAGCAGGAGGTGGTATTTAAAATTCCATCAAACTGTCTCATCGTACTGTTTTGAAGAGAACATAGCCGATCAATGCATTTATCTGAAGAAGTGTGGGAGCCGATTTATTTTTCTAGTATTGTATGTTGATGCTATGCTTTTGGCTACAAATGGTCACAATTTATTGAAGGATAGGAGCTACTTTCAAACAATTTTGAGATGAAGGATTTGGAAGAAGCTGCCTTTGTGTTAGGGATTGAAATTTAGAGAGACATAGCTCAAGGTCTACTAGGCTTGTCGCAGGAAACATAAATTGAATGGGTACTCAAATGTTTTGGCATGAGTATGTGTTGTGAATTGAATGTTCCGTCAGCTAAAGGATATTTTTGAAGGAGCATTGCCCCAAGAATAAAGAAGAAGAAGCTGAGATGAGGAACAAGCCGTATGCTTCTCTAGTTGGAAGCATTATGTACGCACAAGTATGTACCAGGCCAAATCTAGCCTTGTGCATTACTAAGATGGGGAGATTTCAGTCAAATCCAGGAATGCAACATTGGATAGCTGGAAAGAAGATACTAAGGTACCTACATAGAAGAAAGGCTTACATGTTGATTTATCAACACATAGAGAATTCAGAGCTTGTTGGTTATGCTGATGTGAAAATTAGAAAAGCAGAGGATGATTACATCTCTACTTCAGGTTTTCTTTTCAAGATAGTAGGAGCAGTTGTTGCTTGGAAGAGTGCTAAACAATCTGGTGTTTTGAGTTCAACTATGTTTTCAGAATACATAACTTGCTATGAAGCCACTTCTTATGCAGTATGGCTAAGGAATTTTATCGAAGACATTAAAGTGGTGGACTCGATTTCAAGACCAGTGTAGATATACAATGGCAACACATCGGCTGTCTTTCAATGCATGAACAACAAGATGTCATCTGAACTTCAGCACATTGACAGAAAGTATGTAATAGTGAGGGAGAATGTAGCAAACAAACTAGTCAGGTTTGATCATATAAAAATTCAAGATATGATTGCCGATTCATTTACAAAGTTTTTGCCTTCAAAAACTTTTCTAAGACATGTTGAAAGCGTGAGATTATTTCCTAGCTTTGATGATGCAATCTAGTAGGAGTATTGTTCCCATTCTGATAGTTTTCTAGTATGTTTATTTTGTTGTTTTCTGGATTGAGGGATTTGCATTTAAGGATGTTAATTTGGTTGATAGTTTTTTATTATTAAATAATTTCTACCATTTTGACTATTTAGCTGTTTAAACTTATTATGCATTTTGTTCATGTATGTGAGTTTGTGGTCTCTTTTGAGATACTATAATAACATTGCAGATTGACTATTGCTAAGTCGTAAAGGTGTATGTGTACTGAAAAGCATAAAAATTCACATTACGGATCAATACATGTTAAGGTTTGCGTTTGTAGGTGCTTCATTTATTTTGAGATAGCATTATGTGATTATACATGGCCTGTTTTTTATAAAGGAGAGCAGTGCTTGTCTATAATTCATTTTGTCTAATCGTTTGTCACGGTAGCTTGAAGGGAAGGACTTAACTGTTTTAAACTCATGGCCAATAAAGATTATCAAACTTTTGCAAAACAAAAGCTTAGTGCTCTAGTGCTTGATCTAGTGGGAGAATGTTATATTCCTATTTAGATCGGTGCACTAGATACTAAGTTATATCATGTTTAATAAGAGTTTAAATTAAGTTATATCTTGAGGCCCAAAACTCTGTGAAATAAGGAAAGTTTTAAAGCCAATTAAAGGGGTCCTATTTATTTCCTTTTGCGTGAACCGTCGCTTGATGGGCTTAGAGTGTTAGTCAAGTCAGCTCTTGGGGATGATTAAAGACGACTTAACCTAGCCCTATATAAGCTTAAGATCCTGCTTTCATCAGACACGTTCTCTAACCCCTAATCTCATCATAAAGAGAGCTGAAACAGTTTGAGAGAGAGCAGTAGCCTTAAGCCGTTCCTACATTTTTGCTCGTGTTGTTGCTACGTTGAATGAGTTCAAAGGTCGTGTACTCAAGAAAGATGGTGCCATATGTGTCTTCTATATATTTCAAATTGTGTGAAAAATCATGGACACTTAAAGAAATCTAACATGTAACTCCAGTTCTTTGCAAAGTTATCAATATATGCATGAGATGGCAAAAGAATTCTGTCATGCAAATCGCACGTATTCATGCTCGATTTAAGAATGTAGTAATCTGGTGGTGAATTAGGAGATGCCTCTTACTCAATTTTTTAAAATTAATGTGGACGGGGCTTTAAAGACAAATGATAGTATGAGAGGACTCGGAGTTGTTATTAGAGATGATTGTGAAGAGTTGATTGCAGCAACAACCAAACCAGTGTGTGGCATGTTTACGCCCAACATCACTGAATTATTTGCAATCAGATTTGGCCTTCAACTTGCTATGGACTTAGGGTTGCAACATATATATTTAGAGTCAGATGCACAAGCAGCAATACAGATGGCTTTCCAGTGTGATGCAGACTTAAGTTATGATGGAATTTTAGTAAATGAAATTCAGGTTTTAGCTAATTCATTTCATAGTTGTTTTGGTAAGTTTCGACCTCGTACTTGTAATCATGTGGCTCATAGTCTTGCATGTTTTACACTTTCTATTTTAGACCTTATAGTTTGGTTGGAAGACGGACTTGAATGGTTATCTCTCATTGTTACTGATGATGTTATCCTTACTTCTTAATGCAATGTTATGATTTGGTTCTATAAAAAAATAAAAAAATAAATTTTTTTTTTTTTTTGAGTACTTGTTCAGGAATTTATGTTATGTGAAAATGGTTATAAATTGTATTTTTTATTACCTAATTAGTATGTCTTTTTTTTATTTTAAATGGTATCATCAGCCTATCAAACCAACCCGAACCGAACTATCTGGTAACTGACCGCTCACAACAGAATTCATGAATGTGCCTAAGCCTAGATGACGGTTAACGGATTGAGCCATCTACCATTCCGACTCGTGCCTAAGACTAGGTAGAATAATTAGCAGAGGGGTAAAAAGGAAAAACAAAATTCCTATTTATGAAGGCAATTAGACTCAACCTGAAAACTGAGCCCACCTTGTCCAACTCAAACGTGAAAAGAAAACAAAAACAAAAACAAAAAAACCATAATTGAACTTTAAGTTCTACGTAGTCAAACTAGTACAAGCTTCACGCTACTTTTGCCTATCACACTAATCCATCTTGAGGAAGCTTTATATGAGATTGCTTCTTGTTATAAATCCCTTGGAGGTCTCTGTTTAGTTCTTCCATCAAAATGAGGAGAACTTTTGGGCAGTTTGCAGTGAAGGAATTACATTAGTGGAGAAGCTGTATGTGAGAGTTGGAGGAAATTAATCCACCAAAAATAATGTTGATTTCATATCCATATGCAAATTACAAGAGTGAATTTTTCCCATTATGACAATTTTCTTTTTAAGTGAGTTGGAGGCAAGTTTCCTTTCTTTAAACTGTATTTATTTTAAACTGTCCTTGCTAGTAACTCTGTAGAATGAAAGAAATTATAATTCACTTTGTTGAGCCTTGAGACCGCAAAATTTTTAGGACATAAAAACAAGTCTTCTGCAATTTTTTCTTAAGCACATTCAACCATTACAAAATAGAGGCACAACGTCTTGGAGACCCATTCTACTTACCTAACCAGGAACATGCCTCAGTTCCAGTTCCGGGTATAAAACGAAACAAAATTTTAATGGTTTCTTCAGCACTGTATAATGAATGCAAAATCTCCACTCAGAAGAATTTCAAGCAAAGCACCACCATCACTATAGAACTCAGAAAGGCAACGGCTATAGTATATTAACAAACCACTCGCAGCAGAGTTCATGAATGTGAGCAAAGCAACAACATTATAAGCAATTTGCTTAGTAAAACTATAGGCATCACCCGTTAAACTAGGAACTGAGAAAGCCTATATATCCGTTCCTTCAGGTGTGCGACAAAGCAACCCACTTTTCATCACTCGTGGGCAGCACAGTGTTTCCCTCAGGAAATTTCATATCTGACTTGTATGGATAAACAGAAACCTTGTTATACATGCTCCTTTTAGCTGGAGGCTCAAGAGTAGAGTCCATAGCTAAGTTAGTGGAGGTATCAGAAGGCAAAGTTGAAGAAGAGCCATTTTGGGACTCAGAGAGGCTAGAACTGTTTGACTCCTGTGCACGGCCATAAAGAATGTCAGAAGACGAGAATCCACTGCTTGTCGTAAGAGCATCAGGTCGTGAAGATACTGTGGCAGGATGATGACTGTTCCCTTCTGCAGTTACTGCCATCAAAGAAGATAAGGCCAATGATTTAAACATTAAGCTCTATGTAATACAGTATTATTTTTATGGGGTATATAAAAAAAGAAGGGGGAGGATGTCCGAATATCAACATCTACTTTTATCAATCTTCATAACGTATTTCAATTCTGAGCTAAACCTGTGCAGAAATGATGCCATGATGGGTGTGGGCTCTTCTATATATATATACATCTTGTGTCAACAGGAGACAATAAGGATGATTCTTTATATTAAGAAACTGAATTTTTGGTGAGAAGTACTGAACAACAAAGTCAACAGAGGGCACTTCACTTTGTAGCTAATTAATAGTACCTCTTACAGCACTGATTTAAAACGAGATAGACGTTGTAAATGCAATACTATCACCAGATATCGAAATGAGAGATTGAGATACTGCTTCTGATGCAGTGAGGAAGGTTCTACTTTAGTGCTGTTTTTCATATTCTAATTTCCAGGTACATCATGTTCTTTTTTTAAGGAATTTACACATTTTAACACATTTTATGAACTCCATAGGGAATTTGCTTTTCTGTTGGCTTTTACTTTTATTAGCTTTCACCAATTGATACTTGTTTGCATCTGAGCACTTCGTGCCATAGCAGTTCCAAAGTATACATACGTATCCCAAAATCTTGAATCTACACTCAATAACTCAGTTTTCTGGAATTATATTTTCAGCATCTATACTTGACAGTGATGTATACCACATGTTTTTGAATAAACTGTATATAATTTGAATCTTTTCTTAACTCCAACACAAAAGTTTGAATGAATGAGAGACAGCCTAGAGCATTCTTTGTGAGTGAAGTTATATGGAACAAATATATCAAATAAAGAACGTCAAAAAAATATATCAATTAAGCAAAAGGTAAATATTAATATTTTCACAAAACAAATTCAAGTTATGGGATAAAAAGAGTAGTTGCTATTCTCCTTATAACCAGGGCTCCTTTGGACATTTGAAAGCTTGGTTTAAAAATGTCATCTCTAGCTATCTGTTTAGGACATCCTCTTATATCTTAGATGTAACCATATATGCTCGAATAGATTGTACATCTTTCTATTAAACATCATATCATCATATAGATATAGTGCCTGGATTTAAAAGAATTTAACAATAAAGGACATGATCCCAACAAAGACATTACGAGACATTATGGCAACAATAGTATAGAAATAGGCTTTTGGAAAACAAAAGAGCTTATGGAGGAAAAACAATACCACTATTCTCCATCGTCTGTTCCCTAGTAATCGCACTCAGACTTACGATCATGGGGGTGTTAGGCCTGCCTTTTTGTAAATCAGTAGCTAGGTTTGACTGAAAGCTTGAAGATAAGATCTCTGGCATTTCTAGCCCCTTCTGAGCAGGGGGCCGGACCAAAGGGATCTTACTTGACTTACCTGAACGAGTGTGAGGATGTGTAAGTTTTTATTTCCCTAGATCATCAGATATTATTTTTGAATTAAAAAGGTCTTACTACGCACATCATGTGATGGCATTATTTTATAAAATAATTACTGAAAATAAACATGAAACTGAAAGAACTCCATAAACCTATAGGAAATATATCGCATGTACTTTGACTAACAAATGAATTGAGGAAACAAATTTACATAAATGATGATATTAAGTTTTATTTTATTTTATAAGAAATAAAACTTTATGGGATAAAATAATAGAAGAAACTTAACCTCCTTTAAGCACTTACACTTCCAAAGAGACAACATCGTAATAAATTACAAAGAAATACCCTAGGGTTAACACAAATTTGGAGCTAGTAAGTTGAAGAAAAATACTCTTACGCTCTCTCAAGGTATGGTAAGCAACCTTTGCCGCACTCATCTCTGCCTGCTTCTTGCTTCTTGCTTCTGAACCTGTAAAAGTTTCTCCTTCTATCTCCACAGTTGAAACAAAAATTGGCACATGAACTTCGCCAGAATTCTTTGTGCTATAGACTGGCATAGAAAAACCTTCTTTCTGGATTAATTCTTGTAAAACGTTTTTGTATAAACCGATATAATCCTAGGGTAGGAAAAGGAGAACCACAAAGACACGAGATATATTTAGAGATTCTCTATACTATCAGAAAATGGGAAAATTATGCAGAGAATATAAATAAAATTGGCCACCTCTTGTATTCCATTTGGCAACAGGGACATCAAAGCAACTTTTGCAACTGCATGTTCAGCTTCCTTCATTGTAGGAAGAAACTCTTGACCCTCATAGGTATGTTCATCAATTGTTACCCTACACTTGTAACGATTGGCATGAGGCGGACCCTCCCGCTCACAACTGTACACAGGTAGAAGAAGATTTCTCTTATGTGCATAAGTCTGCAGTTGGTTCTTGTACAAATGCTGTATATCTACACCCCATATTGAAAGATTATAAGTTGTCTGTCATTCAATAACATTTTGATAATCAAGACAAAGTTAAAACTATGTGCAGATGATAGAGAGTTTAAGGCATTAATACTTTAAATGCCATTTCTTTTTCACATATCCTTCAAACCCAGAGTATAATTTCAACAGTTTCTGAAAAAGCTAGCTCTACTATTAAGATGAAATTTTTTATTTGGGGGCTCAGTTCCTCCAATCATTAATAGTAAAGACAATGTGTCCAGAGAAAATTTCTAACCTCTCAATCGATTACCATCTTCAATATCCAATGTGCTGCCATTCGCCTGAGAATTGCCACCTGATGCTATACCACTGAACTGAACTGGCACGTAAGAAGTTTCATGTGTTTCTTGAATCTTTGGTTGCAATGTCTGTTTTGTGTCATGTGTACCAGTCAAAATGGGGCCCACTGTTGAAGGAAGTGCTGGAATAATACAACCCATAAGATACATGAACTGATTCTTATAAGATCACATCAAGACACAGAGTTTAAGGCATTATATACTTTATTTGCCATTTCTTTTTCACATATCCTTCAAACTCCGAGTATAATTTCAACAGTTTCTAAAAAAGCTAGCTCTACCATTAAGATGAAATTTTTTATTTGGGGGCTCAGTTCCTCCAATCATTAATAGTAAAGAGAATGTGTCTAGATAAAATTTTCTAACCTCTCAATTGATTACCATCTTCAATACCCAATGTGCTGCCATTCGCCTGAGAATTGCCACCTGATGCTATACCACTGAACTCAACTGGCACGTAAGAAGTTTCATGTGTTTCTTGAATCTTTGGTTGCAATGTCTGTTTTGTGTCACGTGTACCAGTCAAATTGGTGCTCGCTGTTGAAGGAAGTGCTGGAATAATACAACCCATAAGATACATGAACTGATTCTTATAAGATCACATTAAGACAGAGAGTTTAAGGCATTTTATACTTTATGTGCCATTTCTTTTTCACATATCCTTCAAACCCAGAGTATAATTTCAACAGTTTCTAAAAAAGCTAGCTCTACTATTAAGATGAAATTTTTTATTTGGGGGCTCAGTTCCTCCAATCATTAATAGTAAAGAGAACGTGTCCAGAGAAAATTTTCTAACCTCTCAATCGATTACCATCTTCAATACCCAATGTGCTGCCATTCGCCTGAGAATTGCCACCTGACGCTATACCACTGAACTCAACTGGCACGCAAGAAGTTTCATGTGTTTCTTGAATCTTTGGTTGCAACGTCTGTTTTGTGTCATGTGTACCAGTCAAATTGGTGCCCACTGTTGAAGGAAGTGCTGGAATAATACAACCAATAAGATACATGAACTGATTCTTATAAGATCACATTAAGACAGAGAGTTTAAGGCATTACATACTTTGTGCCATTTCTTTTTCACATATCCTTCAAACTCCGAGTATAATTTCAACAGTTTCTAAAAAAGATAGCTCTACTATTAAGATGAAATTTTTTATTTTGGGGCTCAGTTCCTCCAATCATTAAAAGTAAAGAGACTGTGTCCAGAGAAAAGTTTCTAACCTCTCAATCGATTGCCATCTTCAATACCCAATGTGCTGCCATTCGCCTGAGAATTGCCACCTGATGCTATACCACCGAACTGAACTGGCACGTAAGAAGTTTCATGTGTTTCTTGAATCTTTGGTTGCAATGTCTGTTTTGTGCCATGTGTACCAGTCAAATTGGTGCCCGCTGTTGAAGGAAGTGCTGGAATAATACAACCCATAAGATACATGAACTGACTCTTATAAGATCACATCAAGACAGAGAGTTTAAGGCATTATATACTTTATGTGCCATTTCTTTTTCACAAATCCTTCAAACTCTGAGTTAATTTCAACAGTTTCTAAAAAAGCTAGCTCTACTATTAAGATTAAAAAAATTATTTGGGGGCTCAGTTCCTACAATCATTAATAGTAAAGAGAGTGTGTCCAGAGAAAATTTTTAACCTCTCAATCGATTACCATCTTCAATACCCAATGTGCTGCCATTCGCTTGAGAATTGCCACCTGATGCTATACCACTGAACTCAACTGGCACGTAAGAATTTTCATGTGTTTCTTGAATCTCTGGTTGCAATGTCTGTTTTGTGTCATGTGTATCAGTCAAATTGATGCTCGTTGTTGAAGGAAGTGCTGGAATAATACAACCCATAAGATACTTGAACTGATTCTTGTAAGATCACATCAAGACAAAATTATTGAATCCAAATAGAGAGCCCAAATATCCAATGCTCAGGAGAAAAAAAAAAAAAAAAGAAGATAAAATGATCCGTTATAAATTAAAGTAAAATAGAAAAGAATAAAACACAAGAAATTTATTTCCACTGAGCTACCAAACAGAGCATCAGATAGAAAAACATCAAGAAAAATAAGAAATAACAACTTAAAGCAACCAAATAGAGCATAAAGATTAAAGGTAAAACCCTTTTACCTGAGGAAGCGGGAAGAGAAGGTTGAGGGAATGATGAGGGGCTGGGACTGCGATTGGTATGTCTGGGTTGCGGATCAGAGAAGTGAGCGAAGGCAAGTCTAGCGGCGTCGTTTTGGGCTTCCTTGGAGGAGCTGAAGAGTTGCACCGTGTCGAAGGCGACGCTGTTGATGGTGACGGAGGCTGAGAAGCGAGGGTTGTGGTCGAGGCCAAGCTTTGTGGCGTTGTACTTGGGCAAGCGCCATTTCCTCTGCTGGCACAGCTCCTGCAGCTTCGACTTGTACATCCTCTCTCTTTTGGTGTGTAAAACAAACTTATGAAGCAATGGTGGTTGCTCTGTTTTGGGAAATTTGAAGAAGATGGAGATGGTCTAGGTTGGGCTACTATCACTTTTTTTCCTTCTTGAAGAGATTGTTGAGTGCTCTGCGGTTTATCTGAAATGGGCTACTATCAACTTTTTTTCCTTCTTGAAGAGATTGTTGATGCTCTGCGGTTTATCTGAAAACAAATATTAGTACTTTGCATTAAATAAATATATTTACTTATTAATGAAATACATATGACATAAATTAATAAGGGAAAAAAAAGTAGCTAGCAAGCACTCCTCCAATTTACTTATTGATTGCCCAATTTGTTTCGATTTATAAGAGATGTTTGTACTTGTTTCAATTTAAATTTAGTTCATCTATGTTTTTGAGTTATTGAAAGATTTTCAAAAGGAAAACAAAGCTTGAGTTTTTTTTTTTTGGAGAAGGAGAAATTCATTCATAAAACCACAGACGTACAAAGAGCGACATGATACAGTGGCCTCGTTAAAACATGAGACAAATCTCAGAGGAGGAAAGAATACCACACATGTCATTGACTAACAGGAGAGTCCAATTCAGGTCACTTTGGACCATTACAATAAAAGAACAAATCAAAAACAAAACCTAATACAAAGACCTCCGACTAGAACCGCAACTAGAGACCAACACAGTAAACCCACATGAGAGGACAGTAGAAACCCCAAATAGTAAACCTACAAGAGAGGACAGCAGAACATCCTAATTGTCAAAAAAAGCCTTCTATGAGCAAAATCATAGTCCTTTGACACCCATACAAACTGTAAGTCATACCATAGCAAAAACCAGGAGAGAACACGGAGGACGAACACAAAAACAACAGTAAAAAGACCCATGAGAAGCACTTCACTTCAACTCAGAACCTGACAAAGAAAACCTCCTGTGACCAAGCATAGTTCTTCGGTTGGCAGAGTAAAGAAGAACACCACATGCCAACAACTACCACCAGCGTCGCTGCTGCCGTCGTCGTTAAAACAGAGACAGAACATCAGCCACCAGGTTTCACTACTGTCGCCGCTACCGAGACAAAGATAACATCAGTCACCTGGAACACTACAAAAATAATCAAACAAAACAAACTGACAAATAGACCTAGATCCAAACAGATCTAGACTATCTGGGGAGGGAAAGGGGAGGAGAAGAAATGATAAGAGGAAAGGAAAATATGAGAGAAAAATAAAGGGAGATGAGGAGAGGAAGGGGAAGATGGGCGGAGGGGAGGAGGTGCAGTGGCCACCTCCCCCCCTTAGCTTCCTCGCAGTTGGTTGTCAGCAAGGAGAAAGGAGATCAGATGCGGCTAGATCAAAGCTTGAGTTAGTGGATGAATGATTGTTTGGTTGCATATATTAAGAAATAGTGTAGATGATGGTTTCAAAATATGAAACCTCGTCGAGGACAATTATAATTGTAATGAATATTCAATATGATTTTTGATATATTTGGTATATTTGATTCTCCCTCCTCCAATATCAAGTGTCTTAAAAAATAAATAAATGTGTCATGTGTAATATAAACTACCATGGTATAAGAAATTGAATCTTACCAATAATTATGTCACAAAAAGCAATAAAAATGTGTTATATTCCATTTTTATTCTCAATTAGAAGTCACCTTTTAAAAGAAAATAAGAGAGGATATAAAAAAGAGATTGTATTTTGGTAATTCTGAATGTGTATTCTTCTCCAAATGGAGGTCTATATATAGGGTACATAAACCTCTCTGACAAGGAAAGAATTATACTATAAATCCTAATTACAATTGAGTAAGTAATTACAATTTGGTCAACTTATAAATTATATCCTAAATAGTACGCACTTCAACCTTCCCTCTCAAGTTGGTGTATAGATTAGCACTAGGCATGATCTAGTTCAATCTAGTTCTCAGCCAAATCTAACACCAAAAATGTACTGTTCATTCGGTCTGGTTCTAATGAAAACTAATTACTAAGCTGAACCAATTCAAACTGGTTCAGATTCAATTTGGTTCCAATCCCGGTTTAGACTGGCAAACAAGCCCAACTGAGTTTTTTTCTCGTTTTTTTGGGAATTTTCAAGCTTCAAGCCCAAATACATGTTTTCAAATTTTGGGCTTAAAGAGTCAGTTGGCTCAATTTCTATGCAATCATCCCAAATTGAATACATCAAACAATTTAATTTTACATCCCAACAAGAAACAAATACATAATAAATCATATTTAATTACAACCAAAATCCTGGAAAATCATATTTAATTACAACCAAATTACTAGAAAATAATATTCAACTGCTCCATCTTTTTTAGAAAAATTTCACTGCTCTTGCCCTTTTCTTCACAAAAACTTCACTGAATAGCCCCTATTTCAAAAAGCATCCAATAATCAACACATTAAATGAGCGATACATAAAAATCAACAACACAAACCTGCTACCAAAAATAAATATGAAAAAGAAAAAATAAATGAGGAGGAACAGGTGAAACCTAAAGTATGTAAAATAACAACATCAAAAGAAACACATAAACGAGGATTAGAAAAAGAAAAAAAAAACCATATGCACAAGGGATTAGAGAGATAAGAGACCAAAAAGTCTACAACAATTAAAAAATTGAACCAGACCGGTTTTGATCGATTCAGATTCTGATTTGACACTCCCAAAAATCTAATCAGGCTGAACTGGACCGACTTAAACATATATATATTATTATTTATATAAAATTAACCCAAGCCCAATTTATTCTCCAAGCCTAATCCTTCTTCAACCCCAAGTTTTCTTCCAAGGCTTTCAAGCCCAACTCCAAGCCCTTTTTCTGTTTTTTAGTCTAAGATTCCAATCATTAATAAACTCACCCAACATTTTCCAAATGCTAGCCGTAACATTCATTTTCTGGTTTGTTTTGGCCCGATTTGGTTTGGTTGGCCGATTCTTCAGTTTAATTGCCCACCCCTAGCATAGATATCTCTAATACCCAACTTGTCAAGTGAGTCATAAAACAACTTACTTGAAACTGCTTTAGTCAGAATATCGGCTAGTTGATTCTTTAAATTCATAAAAGGCATGGAAGCAGTACAAATATGTCATGTACATCCCCGAGAGTTGGGTTATGTTTCTTGAAAGGATGGATACATCAAGCTAGTGAAACTAGCGGAAGGAGGAGAGGGAAGCAAGAAGTTTGTAGCATGGAAGGAGGAGTAGAGAGAAGCACCAAGTCTCTAGTATATTAATATGTTGTTATTCAAATATTGAACTCAAGAATGACTAAGTTGATTAGACAAGTCGACAAAGGTGTCAAAAGGAACCGGTCGGCGCCAGTATAGCATGAGCCTGAACTAATTAAAAAACGCCCGATACGAGCTTGTGTAAAGTTGGGCCTGACACGGCCCAACCCTTTTAGTTTTAATTGGTGTAAAAACACTAATGTATCCATGTATTAATTATAAATTCATTCTTGCTACTTGAATTTATATAATTCTATTATCCTTTTGTACATGCAAAGGTGGCATATACCTTAAGACCCTCAACCCTAAACGAAGGTGGCGCGAGGTGCGTGTTTTCATGGGAATTTATAATTTATGTTGGATAATTTTGTAATTTTGTTTTATGACTTTTGCATCCTGAGGAGGTGCAGAGCTCGACTATGTTCCTAGAAAGGATGGATATACCAAGTGAGTGAGACTAGAGGAATTTCCCCTAGCTCATTTAACTGCAATTTCCGCTTTTCCCCAGCTGAGTCATATGCAAAATTTAACTCTTTAATAGCCCAGTAAGCTTTATGCTCCAGCTCCATAGGTAGATGACAGGCTTTCCCATAAACAAGTCGGAATGGTGACATCCTAATAGGAGTTTTATAAGCTGTCCTGTATGCCCACAAAGCATCATTTAGTTTGAAACTCCAATCCTTGTGTGTAGAGCTCACTGTTTTCTCCAAAATATCCTTTATTTCTCTATTTGAATTCAACTTGACCAGATGTCTGTGGGTGGTATGGTGTAGCCACGCGATGATTAAACCCATATTTTGCCAGTAGGTTAACAAATGGTTTATTAATAAAATGCTTCCCCCATCACTAAGAATAACACGCGGAATTCCAAAACGTGGAAATATAACCCCTTGGAGGAACTTCAGGACCACTGATCCTTGATTAGTTTGTGCTGCAATGGCCTCGACCCACTTTGAAACATATTCCACAGCCACTAAAAAATATTGGTGCCTGTTAGAAGATGGGAATGGTCCCATGAAATCAATACCCCAAACATCAAATAGTTCAACAATTAGGATACTTTGCTGGGGCATCTCATTCCTTCTAGATTGATTGCCAACCCTTTGACACCTATCACATGCCTTGCACCAATTTGTGAATCTCTAAAAAGTGTTGGCCAAAATAACCCACTCTGTAGGATTTTCTCTGCTGTCCTTTTCTGCCCAAAATGTCCTCCACAAGCGTAGTGATGAGCAAACTTTAAAACACTTTCCTGTTCAGCCTCCGGAATACACCTGCGAATAATCTGGTCTGCACAATACTTGTATAAGTACGGTTCATCCCAGAAATAGTGCTTTACATCAGATAAAAACTTCTTTTTCTGCTAGTAGGAAAAATCTGGATGCACCACACCCTTAGCCAAATAATTGACAATATCTGCAAACCAAGGTGTGTCAATTTTGATAGCAAATAGCTATTCATCTGGGAAACTTTCACTCAATGGTAGAGAATCTGCATCTGTAGCTGCTGGAATAATTAATCTAGATAAATGATCAGCCACAACATTCTCACTGCCCTTCTTGTCTTTAATCTCTAAGTCAAATTCTTGAAGTAAAAGAACCCAACGAATCAATCTAGGATTTGCATCCTTCTTAGACAACAAGTATTTTAGTGTAGCATGATCCGTATAGACAATTATTTTAGCCCCAACCAAATAAGACCGAAATTTCTCTAGTGCGAACACAACTGCCAACAATTCCTTCTCTGTAGTTGCATAGTTAAGCTGTGCATCATTGAGAGTACGACTTGCATAATAGATGACATGGGGAAGCTTATCTTTTTGTTGCCCTAAAACTACCTCGACAACATAATCTGATGCATCACACATTAGTTCAAATGGTAAATCTCAATTTGGTGCAGCAATGATGGGTGCCGAAGTTAGGAGTGCTTTCAACTTGTTGAATGCTTCTAAACAGGCCTTATCAAAATCAAATGGTGCATCCTTAGCCAATAAAGTGCACAAAGGTCGACTAATCTTGGAGAAATCCTTGATGAACCGACGATAAAAACCTGCGTGTCCTAAGAAGGACCTCACACCTTTTACTGATGTAGGAGGTGACAGCTTTGCAATAACTTCAATCTTTGCTTTGTCAACCTCAATGCCTTTGCTAGAAATTGAATGACCCAAGACAATTCCCTGTTCAACCATGAAATGACACTTTTCCTAGTTTAGCACTAAATTCGTCGCTTAACATCTCTGAAGAACTAATGATAAATTCTGTAAGCACTGATCATATAAATCCCCAAAAATAGAAAAATCATCCATAAAAACTTCCACAATATTTTAGACCAAGCCAGAAAAATACTCATCATACAACGTCGTTGAAACGTAGCAGGTGCATTGCATAATCCAAACGGCATCCTCCGATAAGCATAAGTACCGAATGGACAAGTGAAAGTAGTCTTCTCTTAATCCTCTGGTGATATTGGAATCTGATTATACCCAGAATACCCATCAAGAAAATAGTAAAAAGCCCGCCCAGCCAACCTTTCTAACATCTGGTCAATAAAAGGCAATGGAAAATAGTCTTTTCTCGTCCCTATGTTAAGCTTCCGGTAATCTATACACATTCTCCAACCCGTAGTCAATCGTGTTGGAACTAACTCATTATTATCATTTTTTACCACTGTAATACCGGTCTGTTTAGGCACAACTTGAGTCGGGCTAACCCATTTACTATCAGAAATAGGATAAATCATACCTGCATCAAGTAATTTCATAACCTTTGTTCTAACCACCTCTTTTATAATTGGGTTAAGGCGGGGTTGAGTATCAACTGTTGGCTTCACGTCGTCTTCCATTAATATTTTGTGCATACATAGTGCTGGGCTGATTCCCTTGATGTCCGCAATTGTCCATTCCAATGCATCTTGATATTTTCTCAACACACGAAGCAATTTATCCTCTTCTGTGGGTGTGTGTTAAATCTGTTGCAATTATAATTGGCAGCGTCTCTGCAGCTCCTAAATATGCATATTTAAGATGTTGTGGTAAAGGCTTCAACTCCAATTTTGGTGGCTGTTGTCTGGATGGTTTAAGGGGTTGTTTGGGCTCCCCTAAACTCTCGTACACATTCCTAAATTTTGGCAACACTGTGGGCAGACTGTTCAATGCGTGAATGTACTCATGAACACCTTCATCGTCAGAATCTGTCTCAAGTTCCCCCTGTAAAACATGCAGCAACTGATCTGTTTTTGAATTAGCATAAAATCTGTCATGCACCATACTGTCTACCATGTCAATACGCATACAATCTTGCTATTCAGCAGGATGTTTTGTTGCCTCAAACAAATTAAACACCACAAATTGGTCCTGAACCCGTAAAGTCAATGTTCCAGCTTCCACATCAATTAAGGTCCTAGCTGTTGCCATAAACGGCCTCCCCAAAATAATAGGTGTCTGAAGGTCTTCATCCATGTCTAAAACCACAAAATCTGCCGGTAGATAAAGATTATCAACCTTAATAATTCGATCTTCAATAACACCTCTTGGATAAGTGATTGAACGGTCAGCTAGTTGAAGTATAATTGATGTAGGCTTTAAATCTCCTTGCCCCAATCGCTGGAAAACAGAAAAAGGCATCAAATTAATACTTGCACCCAAATCAATTAAAGCACTTTTAAAATTAGAATTTCCAATAGTGCAAGAAATATTAAAACTCCCTGGATCTTTTTTCTTAGGTGGTAGTTTGTGTAGCAAAACTGCGTTGCACTGTTCTGTCAAAATAACTTTGTCCAAATCTGAAAGCTTCTTTTTGCTGCTGCAAACTTCCTTCAAAATTTTGGCATATGATGGAATTTTCTTGATTGCATCCAGTAATGGAATGTTGATTTGAACCTTGGATAATATCTGCATAAAGTCCTTGAGTTGCTAATCTTTTGCTTTCAGCTTCAAACGTTCTGGATATGGAATTGGGGCCTCATAAACATGCTCAAGAACTTGTTTTGGAACTGTTTCTACTTCTGCCAGATTATGTTTTTCTGCAGGTTTGGCAGGTTCTGCTGCTTCAAAATTTTATGTATTATCCTCCACTGCTTGCTACTCCTTTTCAGTGCTATTTTCACGATTGTCATAGCTTTTTCCACATCGTAAAGTCCGAACAACGTTGCAATCTTCACGTCCATTTGGATTAGGAATTGTTTGACTAGGAAATTTGCCCTTTTCTCTGTCTGAAATCTGTGTAGCTAGCCGTCCAAATTGTTGCTCCAAACTTTTAATTGATGCTTCAACATTTTGAAATCTTTGATTGTTGACCTCGATGAATGATTGAGTTGTTGCTGTCAGTTTAGCAAGTTGATCTTCCAGAGATGGTTTGGAGGGAACAAAAGGTTTTTGTGCATGCTGAAATGGTTTGGCATTAGTCTGATTGTCACCCCATTTGAAATTAGAGTGATCCCTCCATCCAGGATTGTAATGAGTTGCATATGCATCATTCCTAGGCCTTTGATAGCTGTTCATCATATTGACATGTTGTTTAACAAGCTCTGGGTAAGAGTCTCTATGTGGGTAGCCCATTATGTCATGTGTAGCCATACTGCATATAGTGCAAACTATTGATGTAGGTGGCTGCTGTGTAGAACTTGCTATGTTGTAGAAGCATATCAAACTTTACATCAATTTTCTTATCCATTTTTTCCATTTGTGCAGACATGTTGGGAGAACCTACTGATAACTCAAAAATGCCCCTTTTCTGTGAATGTTCTGCTACCCATTGCTGAGATTCTATAGCCATCATATCAAACAGTTCAAATGCCTCTCTTGCAGATTTATTTGACAATGATCCTCCAGCTGATGCATTCACATGGCTCTTAGATGTAGGATTAAGCGCATCAAAGATAATATTCATTTGTGTATCTGAATCAATTTTAACATGTGGATACTTAATGTACATCTCTGTATATCTCTCCCACGCTTCATGAAACTCTTCATTGGGCTTCGGTGTGAATGTCAAAATCTCCCTCTTGTAATTCAATGTCTTGGATGCTGGATAATATTTGTTCAGGAATTTTGTGTATAACTACTGCCAAGTAGTAATGCTATTAGCTGGTAGAGTGAATAACCAAGTTTCTGCCTTGTCCTTCAAAGTGAAAGGGAAAAGACGTAACTTAATAGCCTCAGCAGAAAAACCCCTAATCAAAATATTCTTGCAACCCACAATAAATTTTGCAATATGTATGTTTACATCTTCATTAGGCAGCCCCCGAAAAGTAGGTAGAATTTCAAGCATATGGTGCCTGATCTCGAAAGAATCACCCTCTTCTTGTTCAGGATGCACAATGCAATTGGGAACATCAGTGGCATGGGCTTCCAATGACTCCCTGAGTGGTCTACATGCTGCAGGTAATTCTAACGCCATGTTACCCTCGTTTTCAAATAGATTCTGCAGAAAAGTGCCCTGCAGTGAACAGTCCCAAGCCCAAGTAACTTCTCTCCGCTGTCTATGCAGTGTGCGCTCTGGCTCTAGATCAAATTGTACAATCTATGCAGTTCCTGATCTGGTCTGGACCATGCAGTCTGCAGAATCTACAACAGAAACAAAATTGTTCAATTTCAATTTTTTTTTTTACGAAAATTAAAAATAAAATAAAATAAAATAAATAAGAAAAAGGTTAAACAAAAATTGTCTAAAATAGTCCCCGGCAGCGGTGCCAATTTCTTGATAGGATTTTTAGTACCTGTGTAAACAGGGTTAAAATCACATAAAATACTTGCAAGATTACAAGGCTATTGTAGTATAGATGCTCCTGCAAGGTCGTTTCCCTCAAGGACTAATTAGCAATTTAAGTAAAAACAAATTCTAAAAAACTACTTAAAATAAAAGGTCAAGAAAGATGACTATGAATTTGGTTGATTCTAAAAACAAATATTAAACAAAAACAAATATGATTTAGGGAAAGAGTTTTGAATATTAATTTATAAAAGCACTAGGGTTTCACCATCACCTAGCAATCCTATGAACTTTTACCAATTACTTATGATTTGAAAATGCCACTTTGAAGGTTAGGTTTTCCTAATGTATATTCTACTTGGAACCTCCAACACAGAACGTATATTTAACATGCAACTCGTCCGGACTTTCGGATCAAATCTGAACATGAAAGATTCATTAAGTTTTGTGAAAACCCATTGAAAAACCATGCAACCCTTAAGACGTGGTATTCATCTTGAGTGAAATTACAATTATTAATCACAAAAAGCTAGCATCAATTTCAGGGAACCTTCCGACCAAAATTGCATCCAATTACTTTTCTAAAGATCCTAATGGTAATCAGGCATTAAGACAATTAGATAGTTTAAAACAGTGATTAATAATTCAAGTAGGCATGCACTCATCATAAGCAATTAAATAAAAATTACATATTCATGCTAAGGTTCAAGGCTTCACCCTAGCAAAAGAAATTTAGTTACGCATACTCATAATTGAAATCCAAGAAAATATCATTAAGAAGAAAAGAACGAAAACACCTGAAAGTTGCGAAAACCCAAAATTCTAGCAATTGCTCTCCACAATGCAGAGTTCAAAAGTGAAAAAGAAGTCCCCAAATTCCTTGTGAGAAAGAGCTTAAATACCCCTTAAAACCTAGCTGCCAATGTAAAGCTTTTCTATCCCCACAAGGAAACTAATTAAAATAACATAATACTGGAAATAAAGTCCAAATTGGAATAGGAAAATCTGCCCAAAATCTGCCCAGCCACGTTTTGGCCTCAAATCTCATCCAAATCTGGCCCAAGATGGTCCGTTTTAAAGATAAAAATATTCTAAACACTTCACCAGAAGGCCACGAACCCATCCGAGGTCATCTTGGGCTCCAAAAACTCAATAAAAGCCCAAAACGTCACTATTCCAGCACCGCGCACCGCTCTTTTATTTTAAGAAAAATTAGGTTTTAGACATAATTAACTTTATTAATTAGTTTGTAAGATATTGGATATTTTGGTTTTAGTTTTAATACCTAGGAAAAAATACTATTTTGGATTAGCCCAAAGAGAGGCCCAGATTCGTTGGGCCAGGTAAAAAATAATAACTGATAAGACAATTCTACCCTTCTTCTTAAAAAGCCTGGCCCATTTGTAAACCCACAAAGTAAATGACGCTTTTGCCCCTGAATGTTTAAACAAGGCGCGAGCCTGTTCTTCTCTGTTTCGTTTTCGTCCTCGTTTGTTTGGCAGCAGCGCCTTGTTCTTCTCTGTTTCGTTTTCGTCCTCGTTCGTTTGGCAGGCAGATTTCGTTCGTTTGGCAGGCAGATTTCGTTCGTTTGGCAAGCAGATTTCGTTCGTTTTCGTTTTCATTCTCGCCGTTGGAGCTCAATTTTCTGGTTGGTTTTCCTTTTATTTCTTCCTTTTTCGTTCGATTTTCATGCCGAATCTGTCAGTTTTTTTGTTCGATTATCATGCCGAATCTTTTTCGTTCGATTATCATGCCGCATCCTGTTCCAACATTCAGTGCAGTTTGTTTGTTTCCTTCTAATTGGATAATCTTTCGTTCGATTATCATGCCGAATCTGTCAGTTTTGGGTTTTTCGAGCTCAGTTTTGTGGCTCGATTTTGTGGCGCGATCTTGTGGCTTAGTTTTGTGGCTCGATTTGTTTTGCCTCCTCTGTTATAAACTGCATCTGTTTGTTGGAGTGTTGGCAGAAACTGCATTGCAGTTTCTGGTTTCATAAAGGCAAAGTTACAACTGCTCATGGAGTTAAATGTGTTTTGATATTAGTTTTAGTGCTTTTAACGTGGTTTCCTTTTGGTTTCTATTCGATTTGTTTTGCCTCCTCTGTTATAAACTGCATCTGTTTGTTGGAGTGTTGGCAGAAACTTCATTGCAGTTTCTGGTTTCATAAAGGCAAAGTTACAACTGCTCATGGAGTTAAATGTGTTTTGATATTAGTTTTAGTGCTTTTAACGTGGTTTCCTTTTGGTTTCTATTCGATTTGTTTTGCCTCCTCTGTTATAAACTGCATCTGTTTGTTGGAGTGTTGGCAGAAACTGCATTGCAGTTTCTGGTTTCATAAAGGCAATGTTACAACTGCTCATGGAGTTAAATGTGTTTTTATCTAAGTTTTAGTACTTTGAACATGGTTTTCTTTTGGTTTCTATTCAAATTTAAGGGTATGTTATCACATAAAGTGCAATGTTGTTTCTGTTATTTCAGTTTTTGACTATAAACTGCAGTGCAGTTTCTTGTTTCATAATTCGATTTCATACTAATATTTGGATTTCTATTGGAATGTTACAACTGCTCATGTACATTATTTAGTGATTTTAATTGTTTTCTGTTTTTGTTTGTTGTTTTGTTTGCATTTTCAAGGCTAATGGAGGTGTGTGTCATTGCCAAGTGCACATATAAGTCGGAAACCATCATGTTTTCAGTTTCATCAGAGTCATCCATGGTTGATATTTTGAAGACTTTGTGTCTGAGGTTTAGGGGTTTGCAATTGGGTTGTTTCACATTACGGTATTCGGTGCCCAGTTATCCGAGTTGTTTTCTAGAAACGGATAGCGATTTGGACTTGATGAGGACATTTTTGTTGATATCAAATGAGAAGACTGTTGATATTTTAGTGAAGGATTTATGCGGGAGCAGTGAATATAGTGGTGATTTTTGTGTAAATAAGGAGTTGATAGCATGTGAAAAGGGCGAGTCGTCGTGTTCTAGTACTGTCGAAGACAGAAACGAGTTTTTGGGCAGGTCGAAGAGAGCAAGTGCTAAGCCTTTGTTGTCGAATGAGTGGGAGACATACATACATCATGTGGGGCAGAAGTTTGACGGTGGTGCAGAGGAGTTCCGGTTGAAATTGTGCAAGTACGCTCTTGAAGTAGGATTTAATTTTTTATATGCCGGCAATGACAAGAAGCGGGTGGTTGCTGTTTGTTCGAATAAGAAATTGGAGGGTTGCAGCTGGCGTGTTTATGCTTCTCGTTGTGAAGCTACTGGCAGTTTTGTAATTCGGACGTTAAATAATGTTCATACATGTGCGGGTCGGATACGGGAATCAAAGAGTAAGATGATGAGGTCTCGTGTGGTGTCCTCCCTCATTGTGGACAGAATTCGTGCAAAACCAGAGCTGAAGCCAGTTGAGATTATACACGAGTTCAAAGATTATTATGGTATAGACATTTCATACTACCACGCATGGTTTGGCAAAGAGTTAGCTAAATTGGACGTTCACGGTGATGAGTCGAAGTCTTTCAACGAGTTAGTGTGGTATGCGGACGCCCTAAAGGAAACTAACACTGGTTCTCTCTGCACTCTTGATTGTGAAGCTGGAATTAATCACTTTCGACGGTTTTTTGTGTATTTTGGCGGTTGCATTGCTGGATTTCAATATTGCATACCCTTGTTGTTCATTGATGCTACGTTTTTGAAGAGCAAGTACAAGGGGCAGCTTCTCTGTGCTTCGGGAAAGAATGGAAATCAAGGTATGGTTACTGTAATGTATTGTAGATTTTCATTTGTTGCAATTTTAGCAGAAACTGCATTGCAGTTTCCCTTTTTTGAGCAGATTTGTTTTCATAAACTGCACTGCAGTTTCCCTTTTTTGCTTATACTGGTGCTTTTGGTTTTGTTTTGCAGGGTTTTATCCTCTAGCTTTTGGAGTTGTTGATTCTGAGACAGAGGAGAATTGGACTTGGTTTCTTCAACATTTGGCTTCTATATTGCTACCGATGGGGAGAGTGGTGACCTTTTTCTCGGACCGCAATCAAGGTTTGCTAAATGCAATGGGGTTTGTGTTTCCCGGATGGCCTCATTCTTACTGTTATTATCACCTCAAACAGAATTTGATATCAAAGTACCCGAAGTCAGGTTATGGGAAACTGCTCCAAGACCGTGTTATCAATTTATTTAGTAGATGCGCATATGCTGTTACGGAGGAAGAGTTTAAGGTAGCAATGGAGGAGTTGGTGATTGTTGGGAGTTCGAAAGTGAAGACATTTATATCTGATTTGTCTAGAGATCACTATGCCAACGCATTTTTCAAAGGAATGCGTTATGGGGAGATGGCAAACAGTTTAGCGGAGTCCTTTAATAATTGGGTTGGTGTGTTTCGAGATTTGCCGGTGCTACCTTTGATAGAAGGGATTCGACAGAAATTGATGGTATTGAATTCTCAACGACGAATTGAAGCGGAGAAGTGGACAACAGTTTTGTGTCCGGAGATGGAGACTAGACTCTGTGAAAATGCGGAGGTCGGTAGGACTTGGGCAGTTCGTCGTTCTAATTGCACTGTTTTTGAAGTATTTGCTGATTATTCTGTGATGGTTGATCTCGAGCAAAGGACTTGTTCTTGTCGTCTTTGGCAAATTGACGGTTTTCCTTGCACACATGCGGTGGCTGCAATCCTAGCAAAGAGAGATTCAGTTTATGATTACGTGGAATGTTACTACAAAACCGACTTCTTTCGAAAAGCCTATGAGAGTCCTATTTTTCCTATTCCAGATATTGGGAAAGGATTGGGCAGCAATGGTTCTGCAGCTGGAGTTGTGCTTCCGCCAATTACAAAGAGGCCAGCCGGAAGACCACCAACAAAGAGGATAAAAGTTTTTGGTGAATTTAAAAGGCCATTGAAATGCAGTCGGTGCAGTGTTGCTGGGCACAATAGGAAGACTTGCAAGGCTATTATATGAACACTCCTTCTCATTTGACAATTTTTTATTTTAGATATGGTTTAGCGAATGTATAGTCAGTTTATGCGTTGCACTTTTTGTAAAACTGTATTGCAGTTTTAGTTGCTTGTAATTGGCTACACAGCGTCTAATTGGATATTGTGATTCTTTTTTGAAGTTAATGAAAATTATACAATTGTTTAATGAGTGGATATTCGTTTTCGACTGCCATTCAGTGCTTGTTTTCAGATTTTGAGCAGATTTTGTTGCAGAAACTGCATTGCAGTTTCTGTTTATTTCAGATTTTGTTGCAGAAACTGCAGTGCAGTTTCTGTTTACTTGTTGCAGATTATGAGCAGAAACTACATTTCAATGCTGACCTACTTAATGTGTTTTGAACAAAGTTTTAGTACTTTGATTATGGCTTTGGCTTTTGGGTTCTTTTCACATTTTTTGAGCTGATTTTTTATTTTTATTTATTTATATAAACTGCACCGCAGTTTTAATTTGTTGCAGTATTTTTGACCAGAAAATTCAGTGCAGTTTGTTTGTTTCCTTTTGGTTTTGTTGCATCCTGTTCCAAGATTATATTACAGTTTATATGTATAGGAAATATGTTCTCACATACCATAACTAGAAATATTTACAAACATCCACAAGAATTAAGATACATATTGTCTTGAGTTAACGAAAGGCAAATCACTAGAGACGATTAATTACACAGTTTTTGTGGTGTAGGAGTTTTGTGACATATTGTGCTCGATATTCATTCATGAATTTCTTGTCCACGCTTTTTGGAATGGGCTGTCCTTGTGCTATTTTATCCATATAGAACATGACGAACATGCCGCAATCCAATCTGCAAATGAAATACGAGATTAGTTTTTTTTGCTTTTGAATGATTTCAAACTGTAATGAATAGTTGAGTAGACACAATTCTTACGAAGATGCACTTTGTTGAGCACATTCCATGTCATCCTCAAATGGAAACTGCAATGGATTTTGCATAATCCATTTGAGAGTGAGTTCTTCATTTGGAGTCAAATCTTTTTGTACAAGTGTCGGGGGCCCTTCCTTTTGCTTCACAAGTGTTGGTTTTTTTTTTGTTTCTATGAACACTCGTGCTTGAGGTCTTATATATTCTAGCCACCCTTCAACAATATTAACCTGTTTAAAGAAGAAGAAAAAAAGAGAAAAAGAAATGGTAATCAGTGCATTGCATATTATAATTTTGGTCTAAAATTAGGCAGTATGTATAATACAGAAACTGCAATGCAGTTTCTGTTTGTGTTTGTGCTGAGAAATTAAGACAGTTTCATTCCACTTACAAAGTTTCGAGCAATGTCAATGCACCTTTCTTCTTTTCTACGTCCCAACGATCTAAGTGGATTGTAGTGTCTCCACTTTCGTTCATTTTTGTGAAATGTGAGAAGTGTGAAGTGGAACTCTTCTTGTGAAATAATCGGGAAGAAAAGAACACTACATTTTCCGAGTTTTTCAAGTAAGGGTTCATACAGGAACCTGTGCCAAGATGGCTCTAGGAAGCTTTGCATGTAAGCCTGATATCACAGAATGGCAATTTGTTAGTATATATTTTTCGAAAACTGCAGTGCATTGTCTGTTTAAACAATTTTGAATTTTCAAAATAATACTTACCCAAGTCCATGTGGACATGTACTGTGGACTCTCTGTCTGCATGGGCTCTATTTTATCCTCCTCTATTTGGATATAGGCCTCAATAACCTGTTTCACATTGATTGGAGAAAAATGGAATTATAAATGGGTAATATAGGTAGCACAAATAAAAAATACAGTGCAGTGTGTGTTATAGAATTGGTAAATACTTACGTTTTGTGACAGTTCCAGGTCCCATACAATATCTTTGAGATCATGGTTTGTCACTTTCTCATCATTGAGTCCTGCCCAAAAGATATCACTGCGGATTCGAATACATGAAATTCACAAGATTAGTTTTAGTTTAATTGTAATTAAAAGATGAAAGAATTGTTATTTTGGAATAGAGATGTTACCGAAGTTGAGTACTTAAGTAGTATTTTTCAATTCTTTCCCTGTCCGCCTTTGGAATTTTTTGCCACACCTTCTTCTGACCCCATTCTAGTTTTTTCTTTGTTGGCTTTTTTTGTCCTTCATCTTCATCACTTGATTGTTACAGATCCACAGGTATTGAATCATGAAGGCTCGTTCCTTTTGGGGGATCAGGAATTGGATTTATGGCATCGGGCTGAGATGCCTCTTGTGTTAACTGCAGATTGAAAGGAAACTAATTAGAAACTTCATTCGATAAAACAGAAACTGCAATGCAGTTTCCATTTCCTATAATGTGCATTATAGGAAATGGAAACTGCATTGCAGTTTCTGTTTCTGTAAAGTAGATAACACACTGCATTGCAGGAAACGGAAACTGCATTGCAGTTTCTGTTTCTATAAAGCAGATAACACACTGCATTGTAGGAAATGGAAACTGCATTGCAGTTTCTATTTCTGTAAAGCAGATAACACACTGCATTGCAGGGAATGGAAACTGCATTGCAGTTTCTGTTTCTGCAATGCAGAAAATAGAAAAAAGCAGCAGCTTGAACTGCAGTAATTGCATACCTCCTCGGAAGAGATAAGCTTGAATTGTGGTAGTTCTTCATCATCCTTTTTTGCCTCCTTTTTTGTTTTCTTATTTTTTTCGTACACATAGCAAGATGCTTGAAGCCTCTTTCTTTCTCTGTTCTTCACCCTTTGTACTCTTGAAGGAACATCAGGTGTTGGAGCATCTTGCTTCTTCTCTTCTTCTCTCTCTTCTTGTTGCTTCTCTTGTTCTTTATTTTCTTCTTCTCTCTCTTCTTGTTGCTTCTCTTCTTCTTTCTTTTCTTCTTCTTTCTCTTCAACTGGTTGTGTTGGCAGATCCATCTCCATTTCAAAGATTGTTGGGTCTGACAACAAGCTTTCAATTTCTGCCTTGTACTTTCCTTGAATCTCCTTTTTCTTGGCAATCTTCTCCATGTCAATACCAGTTTCCTTGCCTTCCAATTCTGCAATCCTCCTTTTCAGATTTTGTATTTCATTAAGCTGAACTGTAGATTCCACTGTCATGGTGGCAGTCACACATTCTTCATTATCTAATTTCTCTATGTATGTTGCCAACTCCACTTCCAGCTCCTTTGATCTCTTTTCTGCTTGGATAAATATATCCCACAATTCCTTCATTTTCTTCTCACTGTCTTCATTTTTTTCATCCTTCCACAGTTGTAATCTTTCCGGGCAAACGAAGCTAGGATCTTGTTGTTGGCGGTAGTTGATTTGGTCTGTCATGGACTTCACCAAGAGGTCTTGAATTGCATCATCAGGTTTTCCCTCATCATCTTCTTTTTCTTTTTCCTGCATATTGAACAGAAACTAATTAGAAACTGCATTGCATTGGAGGAAACGAAAACCGAAATGCATAATTCACTGTTTAGAGATTCTTATACCTTGTCAAGAGGGTCTCCCTCTTCTCCGGTAGTTTTTCTCTTTTTATATGTTTTCAAAATACCCTGTTCAATGAGATTGAATGATTCAGAAACTGCATTGGATAAAATGCAAACTGCAATGTAGAAAACACAAACTGCAATGCACTGTATACAGATTTCAATTACCTTCTCAACAGTGTCTTCCTCTTCCCTGGTAGTTTTTCGCTTTTTAGGAGTTTTGAAAATACCCTGTACAATGAGAATGATTTAGCATGGATTCACATTCAAGATACATTAAAACAGAACATGCGATAAATTGCATACCTCGATGTCATTCAAGTCCTTTATTTGGTTGAATCTTGTGTGGAGTTCCACAAGACTCCATTTAAGAATGGCAGGAGTTTCTTTCTCCTTGCCAAGGATTGGTTGTATGATGTTTGTCCTCTCACACAGTAGAAACTGCACAGTTCAAAAACAAGATATATCAGAAATTAGGTTGGAAACTGCATAGGATAAAACAGAAACTGCGTTGCAGTTTCCATTTCTGCATTGCAGTAAATGGAAACTGCATTGCCTAAAACTCAAAATGCATTGCATAAGCCACTGTTTACTTACCAATATTAGGATAGTGCAACCCGAAACAGCTCCTATAGAGGCTTCTCCTCCCTTCTTTGCTTTTGCTTTTGCTTTTGCGGTCAAGGATTCATTCATGTAGGCTGAAACAGCTCTTGCCCACGAATAGCTTGAAAGTGTGTCTAGATTCACACAGTGCTCAAATAATTTCTAATGCAAAGTAGATGAAGAGTTGGCAAAAAGGAATGTCATGCACAGCAGAATCAATATTAGGCTGACCACCTCCTTGTCGTAATCAACTTCTTCTTCTTCTTCTTCTTCAGCTTCTTTCTTTTCTTTTCCTTTGTTCATTTTTTTCTTTTTCTCTGTCTTTGCCTTTTCTTTCTTCGGTTGGTTTGCCAAGGCAATTGTCTTTTGTAATTCTGCTTCTACCTGGTTTTTTGAAGGTTTTCCCTTTTCTCCAAAGTGCCTTGTTCTGAAGGTAGCAGTGTACCTATCATTGACAAGTTTGACAGATTTGCCTTCATTTGGCAGTCCTAGAATCTGAGTCACTGCATTGCTTGTGATTTGGAATGATTTGGTTCCAAATTTGAAGGACTTTGTATCCGGATCAAATTTCTTGAGCAGCTGTGCTAAGTCAATGTCCGACTTATTCATGTTATTCATGTCAATTCTCTGGTGGTAAAACAGCTCGATCAAGTTCCAGAAAGGGGTTTTCTTGAGAAGCTTCTTCTGCCTTTCATTGAGCTTGTCCTTTATGTCTCTAATGATGCTGTTGAAAGCATAGGCATTGCACCGAAATTGGACATAGTCCGGGTGCTTTGCTTTCCGATCATAGTTTGACTTTGGCTTTGTTTTGATCCTTTGAGCCATCATTTTGATTCTGCGCTTTGGTTGGTTTTCAACTTCATTCTTTTGTGGTGACATTTCTTGTTCCATTTTTTGATATGCACTGCAGTTTTTGTGGTCAAAATCTGCAACAAACAACCAGAAACTGCTGCTCAAAATTTGATGTGAAAAGAAACCAAAAGGCAAAAACAGTACTGAAACGAATATCAAAACACATTTAAATTCATGAGCAGTTATAACATTCCCATAAATCCTAGCAAAAAGCACTCTGAAATTGAGTTATGGAACCAGAAACTGCATTGCAGTTTCTGGTCAAAATCGAAGACAAACAACCAGAAACCAAAAGGCAAGAACAGTAGCTAAAACGAATATCAAAACACATTTAAATTCATGAGCAGTTATAACATTCCCATAAATCCTAGCAAAAAGCACCCTGAAATTGAATTTTGGAACCAGAAACTACACTGCAGTTTCTGGTCAAAATCTGCTACAAACAACCAGAAACCAAAAGGCAAAAACAGTAGCAAAAACGAATATCAAAACACATTTAACTTCATGAGCAGTTATAACATTCCCATAAACCCTAGCAAAAAGCACTCTGAAATTGAATTATGGAACCAGAAACTGCAGTGCAGTTTCTGGTCAAAATCTGCTACAAACAACCAGAAACCAAAAGGCAAAAACAGTAGCAAAAACGAATATCAAAACACATTTAACTTCATGAGCAGTTATAACATTCCCATAAACCCTAGCAAAAAGCACTCTGAAATTGAATTATGGAACCAGAAACTGCACTGCAGTTTCTGGTCAAAATCTGCTACAAATAACCAGAAAACAAAAGGAAGAAACAGTACTGAAACCTTCATCGGTGTAAAACCTAAAATCGAAGAGAGTACTGATTCATTTTCTTACGGTTTAGCTTCGGTTGTCGTTGGTGGTCGTTGCTCGTCGTCGGTGGTCGTTGCTCGTCGTCGCCGTCGCCGTTCTCGTCGTCTTCGTTTCTGCTCGTTCTCGTCTTCGTTTTTGCTCGTCGGTTGCGTTTTTGGAGTGAGATATGAAAGGTCGCGCGAAACCAGTTTTTGAAGTGATTAAATTTGAGTAGTGTCATTTTGTGTTGTGTTTTGTGGGAATGTTATGTCGTTTTGACAGTTTTAAGTTTTGGTTTATAATTAAATAAACTGTATTTGACAGTTAAGCACAATGGCACATGTAGTAATTTTAGGGTTGTTGGATGTCCTTTTGGTAAAATTAGGTGGCTTTGGTTTTATATTAATTAAGCAAAATTCAGTATCTTTCTTCCAAATTAGTTAAGTTTTTTATGGGTTAAAACTAAAGAACCCTTTATTTTATTGCCAGAAAGTAACCACTTGGTAGAAAATATGAAATTTTTATACGATCAAGCTAAGTGACTCATGAACGTCCTCCAGTTGGAATTACTCCAAAATTCGTCCATTTGATTATGTTTTGCTTCAGAGAGATTCGAAAGTCCTATATTGGAAATATAATCCAAAATATTAAAATTCTTCCAAAATATTAACCAAAATATACTAAAAATGAGGTTAAATATATAATATAAAATATGTCCATCAATTACCATTGTACTCCTTTGGTTGAAGGGTGATGGTGGTAGGAGATGAGGCCATAGCAGTGAGGCGCTAAGCCGGAATTTTGCCTTCGTAAGGCAATATTCATACGCTAGAAATAGTCCACAACAAGATAACCAGCTTTTCCATAGATTTGACAAATAAGTCTTGGGGTAGCTAAAGTAGAAGACTTCCCAAAAGAACCTGCAGCACGTTGAGTATTAAAATTCCCTCGAGAAGCACCTCCTCTCTGATTAGGAAAGCCTCCACAAGTGGGCAAAACAACACTGCGCCCAATGCCCTGACCACGAGTACTTCCACGTCCTCGAGCAGCCATATTCGCCACAGGTCTACTGTCAGGCATAGGGACCACTTGTTCCAGCATTCGTATCTCAGTTGTCAAAAGAAGAGCCTCAAAAACATCATATGTGATAGGTGTATCATGGGCTTGGACTGCACTAATGATCATTCATTGTTTGTCCAGCAAGGGCCAGGTTATCAACAATAGCATTTATACGATCAAGGTAGTCACTGACAGACAAATCACCTTTGGTTGTGGGTAGCAGTTCATTGCGCAGATGCAAAATTCTGTTCTAAGAGGTGGAAGCATAAGGGCTCTCCAAAACTTTCTCGACACAATTGACAAAACAGAGTGTGTAAGTGAGCTGTTGATCTTGTTGAATCCAGGTAGAATATGCAAGATTGGCAGTAGTGCTTCCAGCAATAGTTGATGGTGGACAAACACTGGTGCCGTTGACAAACCTCATAAGGTCTCGACTCTTCAAAATGGGAACAATCAGACCTAGCCAAAGTGGATAGTTCGATCGATCAAGCTTGATATTGATGATGGTGGGTATGGTGGTGTTGATGGCAGAGGGGTTAATGACGGTGGAAGCAGGTGGGGCATTATTTGGAGTGGGGGAATCAGGGTTGGCCATGGAAGATAGTTGCGTGTTTGAGAACAGGAAAAAAATAATAATTGAATCAAGTCATTAGACAAGAAGGCTTGATACCATGTAAAACAATAGATGCTCAAGAGAATGTTGATGAACATTTTGATTTTGAATGCTCAGATAACATCTCCCTAACAGCAAGTATGTCATGTACATCCCCTATTATCTAAAAGATAAAAAGCTGACAGATGCTTAGCCTATTACCAAAAATGGGTCTGGCCATGACTGCTATGCGAGTTTGTGTATGAATTTGAAAATAGTTAATTACATTAACACCCCCTCAGGTTTTTGACTTTTCACAAGTCTCAGTGGTTTTAATAATTACATGAACAACCTCTCAGGTTTTTGGCCTTTTCACAAGTCCTAGTGGTTTTAATATTTACACGAACACTCCTTCAAGTTTTAAATTGTTTTCACAAAATCCCTTTTCGTTAATTGTTCATCCAAAGATTGAAGATTTTATATATATAAAATTTCTCCTAATGACAAAGTTAGCCTTTGAAAGGTTAATTACACAAATTTTTTAAAGGGTTAATTACAATTTTTGCCAATGAAGTTTGGCTCGAAATCAAATTTGGTCACCGTAATCTCAATTTTCCCAATTTGATCACCGTAGTTGGAGTAGTTAACAAATTTAGTCCAGTGCCTCAATCCCGCCAGTTTATTTAATTAAAATATATATAGTATTTAGTTAAAAACCATTTAACTTAAATATAATATTTAATATTTCAAAAAAGAAGAAGTTAACTACACCCCAATCTTGTACACCACCACAATTTCACAGTCATCATCATAGTCCCATGCTAAGCGCCGCTGAAAAAACCCCAGAAGTCTATCCTCGACGACGCATCAATCCCAACCTTCCCCCAACCCCAAACCTAGCAACTCGCACCCTACACACAGCGCCGACAACCCAGCTTAGCCACACCACCTCCTGTCACAAGACACCTGATTGAGAATGGGATCCGACTTCTACAATTGAGAATGGGATCTGACTTCGATGATTTAAAAAGGGAGAGGGAGAGAGCGATTAGGTCGAAGATGACAAGCTCGTAAGTCATCAAAACCTCCATGTATTCATATATATATGTATGTGTGTGTGTGTGGATGTGTGTGTGTGGGAGCATATATTTCAGCGACCAATGAGCGAGTGACATGTGGAAAAGGGAAATTCCCTAGGTCAATTAGTTACTAATTGATTTAAGATGGGAATATCTCCCTAAAGCAAGAATGAAACTTCCGTCAAATCTCCTTGATTAATTACAATTTCCTATTTTTGGGTAAGAATAATTCTAATTAAATAGGGATTATTCTTCAAACCCTAGAAGGCAAGAGCACTATAAATACATGGCTATATCATACATACGAGGTAATCCAATTTTGGTCGTAGAAACTCCTCTCACTCATGCCACTCTCTCTTCTTTCCCTCACGGCTCCAGCTACATGGCATAATGTGAGATCAATGGAGTACCGTGTAGGTACAAATCAAGAGTGACCATATGGATGTTTGTCTTTGGGAGCCTTTGCAGCTATAAATAACCATAAAGCGATGCTGCTAAGAACCTACAATAAAAGCAGAAAAAGAACAAAGTATGCATGATAATCTTAAAATAGAGTTGATATAAGATAAAGAAATATCTTACATACATCAAATTATGCTTGAGTCCAAAATTCTACAGGATAACAGATATTGAAGTACAAGATACAAAAACAAAAAAATCAATAATATGGGCAATCTAGCACAATTCAACTCCTAGATGCGTAGACAACAACAATAACATATGATTCACCCAAAACTAGAAAATAACAAATGAAAAACCAACATGCCTTCACTTCATTTATAAATTAAACTAGCTGTAAACAACAAACCTTATTTGTCAAAGGAGAACTACGAATCTCAATGTTCAGTAAGCAACTTTAGGGGCAAACTCCCTCCTGGATGCTTTTTACAACTGCATATATTAATGGCAAGGATACACCAACTGCATCCTTCATATCACTTTCATAGCTTACATCTTTCTTCCTAAAAAAATCCAAGACAAAAGAAAAAAAGTTAAACCTATTGCAATGCCAATGTATAAAGAAGAGACAAAACCATTTACATATTATGATTATTAGAGAGAGAAAATGTAGTGATCACCAATTCAATGACATGTACAGAGATGATACACCACATATTAATGCCTCTCTAGCTCCAGCCACAGCATCGGAGTAGAACCTGCTATCATCAAGACCTTGGAAATTAAAAAAATAAATAACAGAACTGAAATTCATGAAAAATATATCAACAACAATAGTACCAGCATGAAAAGAAGAATCTAACCCCAACTCTGTCCAAAACGCTTAGAATCAAGAAGAGACATGCATCAAAATGAAAAATTAGTTATATAAACATGAAGACATAAAAAATAAAAATAAAAAGATCTATAAACATGAACACAGAAAAAAAAAAAGGAGAAGGACTGAAGACTAAAGTAAGAAGAAGGGAAGTGAGGTCAAGGCCGATGAAGGTTACGTTGTTGTGATTGTACATGCCAAGGAGCTGAAGGATTTGAAAGAAGAATAGGAAGTGTTAGACAACAGAAAACACTAAAGAATCAAGAAGAGTCGAAAGGAAAAGTAAGAGTGAAGAAAGAATAGGGGTTGAAGGACTAAGAAAGAGGCGGCGCATGACAGAGAGAAAGAGGCAATGGAAATCACAAATACGTAAACATTCAAAATATATCAAATGCAGCAGCAAAACGCCCTTAGAACATAACAAATGCACAAATCCAAACTAAACCAAACTATGAGATTATGCTAGTCCAAGTGCCAACCCATTTAGTTATTTCTTTCCTATAGGATCCAAAAACATATGTCGAATATGAGCACATTGATTGACTTTCTACCAAGGATTCTATCCAAATACATAGATGTCAAGCAACCTGTACTTTGTTCGAGATAGAAATTTGCATAAACTTATACATGCAAAAAAACATAAAGTCACTTATACTAATTTAGAGTATTCAAACATAGTCTTGGATTGTTTTGAGGAAAAGGAAATGGTAAGAAGCAGGGGGTGAGAGGGAGAGGCTATCCACATGATCCAGATTCCTCACCACTACAAGGACTAAATTGGCTATTAAAAACAAATCTCCATACAAATTAAAAAACCTACATTTTGACCACATGTTATGGAATTCAACTAGAAAACAATAACACTTAGTTAGCAATAACACTTGCCAATGGCTCAACCAAAATATCAAACAAAGCAAAATAAAAAAATGGTGAATGATTCTATAGACTAGAAAGAAATAGAGAACCAATATAACATCAAAAATTGCAGAGACTAAAGGGAAATTAAAGAAACTAACAGTGGCTTTTATAGTTTGGTTGTTAAGTAGCTTTCATTAAACCCCCCAAAAAGAGGCAACCTTCACAAGCATTTAGTAGAATACTGACAAGAAGGAAAAAAATCAATCATAACAAGCTTCCAAAATCAATCTCAATAAAGTAGGTTTTCTAATTAAAGAAAATACCTTAGAGTAATATTCACATATTCTTCTCATCAAGCAAAGTTATGCATTTAAACTTAAATGGCAAATGTGATCCATAGAATACCAAGAAAAGAAAAACTGAAAGGCTTACTTAAACCACAAGATTACAGTAGCTGGTGCTTGTAGAGCAAATAATGGAACAAGAAAATGATTTTTGAACAGCAGTCCCTTTTGCAAGCAATAGAACCCTGGATGCATAAAAAAATTGAACACCCATAAACATCGAATTCATATCAGTGAATGAAAGCAGACCAAACATTTTATGGGCTCTTCCACTTCAGTATAAGAGTCCTAAAAAAGTAGAAATTATGCAAAGAACTGGATGTATACAAATTCAGATAAGTAAAAGATAGAGCAAAGGCTAGATAAGTGAAAATGGCTTCATCTAAAGCTGGATGATCGAGAAAAGAATAACAAGCATCACCATTACCACACTCTTCAACTTAAAATCCATAAAAATTAAAAAATTAAACCAAAAAAAAAAATTCATATTCCCAGAAAAAGATCTAGAAATTCTTTTTCATAAACTTCTCCAACTTCTGTATAATTCGAAAATAGATATTACAAAAAACATAATTAGGGCTTACAATGGAGGAAGAGAGACTGAGCGAGGGGTGAGCGAGCCACTGAGAGTGAGATTACCAGAGACTTCAAAAGACGTGGCGCTGTTGATTTGAGAAGAAGACACATAAATTGTTTCACGAACAGTTACAGAGTCACCGGCGACTGATCTATCCCTGCAGCAGCCAAAAAATTAAACTTTTTATAATGACCTCCGTCGGTTTGATTGGTGAGAAAGTGGAAGAAAATACATGAGAAGGTGTGTTCCTAGAGAGAGAAACTAACAATTGAGGAGCGGAGAAGCATATGTCAAGGCGATCAAATATTAGCCACAATAAACAAAACCCATCAAATAGTAGCTCTAAAATCATGGAACACAGAAAAAGACAGAGTAAGATTAGAGAAATTACCCAATAAATTGAAACCCTAACTGAAATAATCTCACGTGGAGGACAACGACAACAGAGGTAAACGAAGGGACTCTGATGGCTCTTCTCGACGAGGAGGAGGACGTCTATGGCTCTCTCTTTTAGGGTTTAGGAATAGATGATGGTAGAGATAGAGGACAGAGAAGAGATCAATGAAGAAGAGAGATGCTGAAGGTGAGAGGGATGAGATAGTGACTGTGACTATGGGTATAGCCATAGAGGGTTTAGGCTGACTGTGGGTATTGCGAGAGAGAAGAGAGGGAATTTAGTTTTCAGCCAAAAATATGAGAGGGAGCGAAAAATTTTAGCGAAAAATTACTGTAGCAGTCAACCATGCTTTTGGCGTCGGTGAAAAATGATATGCTTAAATTTGTTTTTGGCAGAACCATTTTATGCATCAGTATATTCATATTATAGATGCTAAAGTATAATCAACAGCATCGGTAGGAAAAATCAAAAATTTGTGCTAATGCCTTTATACACTTTTAATCTTATTATTTATAAAATCGATGCTTAATATACTAATAGCATCGGTTTTTCATTTCACTGATGCTTATGTAGTGTTGCGGAAAGTGAAATTTGGCATAGTGGACCCGACTCTCTTGTACCATAGAGAAAACTACGACCTTCTATGATATTTTTGTATCTTTCTCAAGATCATCTAACTGACTTAGGCATCGGAGGGCTTTTGGCTAACACCCCCGGGTGTGGTCTATTTACTCTAGTCTTTTTCGCACGGATTGTGGAAGAGGAGAGAGAAAGAAACTCGAAGACTAAAGAATCAACCCACTAATATTCCCCTTACGGAAATTTGCTAAAATATTTTGGTGCTTTCATTGAGAGCATTGAGTTATACTCAACGCGTTGCTCTTGAATCAAAGGAATTTGTTTCCTCCTATCCATCACTCAACCAAAACCTTCCAAACAACCATGGTTGGAAGCAAGCGCATGAGAAGTAAGACCGCCGCGACGACCCAATCTGTGACGGATCCAAGCCTCCATGACGCCACGACAAATCTGAGCCTTCACGACAACACTTTCCACTAACGAGGCCGTGGCTCCAATCACGGCTCCAGCAGCCACCGTTATCCTTCCTTTTGGCCTCGTGGTCGTGATCACCGTTCTGCCACTTTCCACTGCATTGCCCCGCTGCCAACCGGTTCCAATAGCCTTTATGCCCACAGTTTCATGGCTGGATCCAAGGCGCTACACGAGGGCAACGTCGCGAAGTACGACACAGCACTGACCGTCACCTTACCTATGGCCCGATTGTGGAGCAAATACATTTGTTCCCTTCTTTGCCACCCCTCTCAATGTATGCTTCTGTCATCAGTAGGGTAAAACTAACATGTCTCACGACGGTCTAAACCCAGCTCACGTTCCCTATTGGTGGGTGAACAATCCAACACTTGGTGAATTCTGCTTCACAATGATAGGAAGAGCTGACATCGAAGGATCAAAAAGCAAAGTCTCTATGAACGCTTGGCTGCCACAAGCCAGTTATCCCTGCGGTAACTTTTTTGACACCTCTAGCTTCAAATTTCAAAGGTCTACAGGATCGATAGGCCACGCTTTCACGGTTCGTATTCGTATTGGAAATCAGAATCAAACGAGCTTTTACCCTTTTGTTCCACACGAGATTTCTGTTCTCGTCGAACTCATCTTAGGACACCTGAGTTATCTTTTAACAGATGTGCTGCCCCAGCCAAACTCCCCACTTGACAGTGTCTTCTGCCCGGATCGGGCAATGCGAGGCTGGCCTTGGGTCCAAAAAGCAGGGCGATGCCCCGCCTCCATTTCACGGAATAAGTAAAATAACGTTAAAAGTAGTGGTACTTCAATTTTGCCGAAGCTCCCACTTATACTACACCTCTCAAGTCATTTCACAAAGTCGGACTAGAGTCAAGCTCAACAGGGTCTTCTTTCCCCGCTGATTATGCCAAGCCCGTTCCCTTGGCTGTGGTTTGCTAGATAGTAGACAGGGACAATGGGAATCTCGTTAATCCATTCATGCACTTCACTAATTAGATGACGAGGCATTTGGCTACCTTAAGAGAGTCATAGTTACTCCTGCCGTTTACCCGCGCTTGGTTGAATTTCTTCACTTTGACATTCAGAGCACTTGGCAGAAATCACATTGCATTAGCATCCGTAGGCACAATCGCAATGCTTTGTTTTAATTAAACAGTCGGATTCCCATTGTCCGTACCAGTTCTGAGGCGGCTGTTTGACGCCTGGGGAAAGTCCCCGAAGGAATGCTCCCAGTTCGTCCCCCAACCGGCACGCGGCGACCCACTTTCGCAGCTGGAGCAGCTTGAGCAGTCCACCGACCGGGTTCGGGACTGAGACCCCCGTGCCCAGCCCTCAGACCCAATCCTTTTCTCGAGGTTACAGATCCATTTTGCCGACTTTCCTTGCCTACATTGTTCCATTGACTAGAGGCTGTTCACCTTGGAGACCTGATGCGGTTATGAGTACGACCGAGCATGAATGACACTCGGTCCTCCGGATTTTCAAGGGTTGTCGGGGGCGCACCGGACACCATGTGACGTGCGGTGCTCTTCCAGCCGCTGGACCCTACCTCCAGCTGAGCTGTTTCCAGGGTGGGCAGGCTGTTAAACAGAAAAGATAATTCTTCCCGAGGCCCCCACCGACGTCTCCGGACTCCCTAACGTTGCCGTCAACCACCACGTCCTGGTTCAGGAATTTTAACCCGATTCCCTTTCTAAGTTCGCGCGAGACGCGCTATCAGATAGGTTAATGCAATATTGCCAAGGCAAGTACAAGGTTAATGCAATATAGCCAAGGCAAGTACAAGGTCGTTCCCACAGAGACTGAATAAATTCTCAAGTTGTTGTGAATTATAAACTAATTTAAATCCTAAATTACTCTAGACACCCTAATTAATAGACTTAAAACTAATGACTCAACTAAAACTTAATAAAGGAGTTTTGAGAGTTGGTTTTGAAGGATTTTCTTTAAAAGAACGTTGAAAACAAGAAAATTAAAAGACATAACGAAGAAAAACGTGAACTAAATAAGTTTGTGAAAGATTTTAAAGAAGCTTACCAGGACAACAATTTCACCATAATTCCTCTTATCCAAACCTTAGCATGCATACTATCAAAATTCCCAAGTTATGTTGATGATTAGTTCTCCAAAAATATGATTAACTCTTTTCACAGCAATTACTACTTCTTCTTACACGCAATTTATCCTTGGCATGAGTCATAAATATAAACATATAAAAAGACCTTAGGTTCAATGAGAACTTGACACAATCACACAAACCCCTAAGAGTATGGTGTTTACCTTAGGCGCATTCATGAATTTAATCACAAAAAGCAAAACTCGTATTAGGCATGGCGTATACCCTAACATGCATCAAATTACTTAACCAAAACCCTAGATTGTAGCTAAGCATCAAGATCATTAGTTCAGAAAATAGGCACAGTGATTAAATTTCAACAACATGGAAATTCTAATAGCATGACATAACTAAGCTTTGAATAATTAGAAAATGGTTACATTGTGTCTTAGTAAAAGAAAATTAGTTACTCATAATCATGGTTACAAAGCAAAAATAAAACATGGAGAAAGAGATAAGAAAAACCCTTAGAGTTTAGAGGCACGGTCGCTCTTCCTTGCTCCATGGTTGAAGTCTGAATTCTGGTATATCTCTTGAGGTCCTATGACCTCCCCTCTTAAAAGAACCTGAAAGCTAGTTAGAATGGGCCTAAGCAAGTGGCCTTTCACAAAGACTTGATTTCCAAGTCAGTTCCTAACTAGAAAAGGTAATTAAACTAAGTTTCCTAAAACCTCCATGAAACTGCATGTGATCCTCATTTCGAATGTGATTTGGACATCTTCCTGACCTCCAAAAATTGCGTACAACCACTCTTTTGAAAGCTCTGGATGTCTTCTTTTCAGCCATATATGGTGTGTCTCAATTCGATATCATATGAGTGAGTTATGGCCAAAATACCCCTGCTGACTCAGTATTCTCCGGGAATTGATTTATGTTGAGTTGTCTAATTAAATTGGGCAACTTCGCAGTCTTCAAAAGTTATGAAAATATTCATGGATAAACTTCAGGATGCTGCCTTGCAATATGCAATTGGAATCATATCAAACTCTGCTATAATGAATATTTGGCGAATTTATACATTTTGTGGCTCATAAGCTGAAACACCAGGAAATAACTAAACTCAGCATCTTTAGTCCAAATTAATTCACAAAACTAGGTAAAAATGATATTAAATCATGTGAAATTATGAACATATCAAATGCCCCCAAACTTGGATTTTGCTAGTCCTCAAGCAAAAAATAAAGAACGAAGAAAGAAAAAAAGAAAACAAACATAAACACACAACAGACATGACTCTTCTTTGTACAAACAACTCAAGTATGCAGCACCTTTTATGCTATAAAATACGGACTACCTAGCAAACAACTAGCAAAGGAAATTTTTTTTTTTTTTTCGGAACAAGCTTTCCAATCAACCCATGTAACGAGCTTTAGGTCAGTGACTCCCAAATCAAATAACTTAAGGGCACTAAATGTGAAGACATCCTGAAGGACTTACTCACTCGAGTTGAAAAGGCTTGTATGTAATTTCTGACTTTTAGCTTTTAGCTCACTTCAATTTTCACCCGAAAACTCACATGTGTCTAACAAGCATTGGTCCTAATTAACCTTATGTTGACCGCGTCAAGTCTCGGGTCAACAGTTTGACCTTGACTTTGACTTTGACCCAGTCACAAAATCATTTATTCTCTTTTTAATTATTGATACATACCTTTTCAGTGTGTGATCTTATAGGTTCTAATTAGCGAGGCCGTGGGTAAGAATGATTTCTTCTAAATCGAATATGAATCGTATCCCTCCATACAATTCTCTCTATTGGCGAATGCTAATTATAATTAGTCCTTATAGGGCTTCCACAAACCATGAGGGACACCTAGCAGTATGTCATGGCTACCCAAGTTAAATAGAATTCATTTAGAGAACCTAGTTAGTTTGTGATTACAATACAATTCGGCTCTTCTCTAACACAATACTCTATGTCGTGTTGTTGGAATATGGTTAACTTGTGTCAAATCCCTAACATGACATTTCTAGGTTATATGATTCACTTGGATGTATTACAAACATTCATGTTTCATTTCTCATCCTATACTTTGGCCAAAGATTCAACGAATCATAACTTTAGAGTATTCTCACTTCTTATTAAAAGTAGAGATTCTTTGTTGTACATTCACATGCCTTTATGCATATGCTGAGCATCCTGAGGAACACCTTTAAGTCACATCTTTTGATAGGACTGTATAGTGCTCTCAAAGACAAACAATTCATATACAAGATAACTGTGATGTCTCGTGTCTGAGGACTAATTTGCATTACCATAACTTAGAATTCTTTGTTTCACACTTGTGAATAAGACTTTCATACCATAATTCTTGAGTCATTGTGTTCAGTGAACTCCATCTCTATAGAGCACCTACACACATGTCTCAGTGTCTCTATATGAATGACTCGAGACTAGTCAACCTCTTAATTTGAGCAGACAGAGTGTGTACTAGTCTAGTTCACCATTGTCCAGCTAGTGATTCTATGACCAGGAACATTTTAGGATACTATATTCCTCTGATAGAAAGGTCACGTGAATCTAACTTCTTCAGACTGCTTTCCATTTATATCTTTAACCATGAACTTGTAACTATGTGTACATTATGTATCTTAAACTAAAATTCACACCCCTTTGGTTGTATACATATTATATTATATCCTTAGAATTTTTCATTTTTGTATTGGCTTCTAGGGCATATATCTAATAGATCAACAACAATCAGGCGATGACGAGAAGATGGTCACCTCAAGGGCTGAAGAAGACCAAGCAAGGCCAGTTCATACAAGTAACCTGGACAACACAAGCAGGGGAGGAAGCAGATTGCATTCCTAACAGTCGAGCAGACCAGAAGGAAAAGGGAATAGCCATGCCCCAATAGCAATCAAAGAGCCAGGACCAAGATAAGGGAATCCGCCCAAAGGACTCACCCAAAGAAGGATGGAGCCCCGAACTAGTACCCCTTGATCCTAACAAGCCAGCAAGAAAAGCGAGAATCAGCTCGCGCCTCAGCCCAGAAGAGAAGGTGGAGTTGACCACCTACCTCAAGAACAACAAAGACATGTTCGCATGATCACCATCTAACATGACAAGGATCGATTCGCAAATCATCTGCCATCAACGTCATGTCAACCTAACCAGCAGGCCAGTAGTGAATAAGAGGCGCAACTTCGCTCCCGAGCTAGTCACTATCATAGAAGTCGAGATTGATAAGCTCCTAGCTTCCGGTTGCATCGAAAAAGTCTCCTACTTAGAATGGCAGGCTAATGTTGTTCTTATGGAAAAGAAAGTCTTAGGCAAATGGAGAGTGTGCGTGAACTACACCGACCTTAACAACGCATGCCAGAAGGACAACTTTCCACTGCTAATAATTGGTCAGCTTGTAGATTCAACTTCCAGTAACCAGCTGCTCAACTTCATAGATGCCTACTCTGACTACTATCAAATCATGATGAAGACGATAAAGCGAAGACTTCTTTCATAATCAAAAGAGGCACATGCTGCTACAAAATCATGCCCTTTGGGCTAAAGAATGCCGGAGCGGTATACCAGAGGCTCGTGAATAAGATTTTCAAGGAGCAGATAGGCAAGACTATGGAGGTCTACACAGATGACATGCTAGTTAAAACTCCCCAACGAGTAGATCACATCAAGAATCTTGTTGAAGCTTTCAGCCTGCTCCGAAAATACTGCATGAAGTTGAATTCGAGCAAGTCCACATTTAGACTGTCATCTGACCGATTTTTGGGACACTTAGTCACCCAAAGCACATCTCAATCAAATCAGACCACATCTCAATCAAATCAAGGACATCCTCAACATGAAGTCGTCTGCCATAACGAAAGAGATACAAAGTCTGACGAGCATAGCAGCAGCTTTCAACTAATTCCCTTCGAGATCTATTGACAAATGCAGGCCATTCTTCAAAGCTTTGAAGAAAGGACAAAGTGACAAGTGGAACGAAGAGTATGAAGTATATTTTCAAAACTTGAAAACCTACCTCACTTCACCTCCCCTGCTCTCAAAACCCGTACCAGGAGAAGATTTGTTCATTTACCTAGCGGTGTCAAACTCAGCAGTCAGCTCAGCTCTCATCCAAGAAGAGGTGGGGGCACAACCTCTAACATTCTACACGAAAAACGCCCTCCAGATCATCGTCAGCTTAGCTTGCTATTCGAAAATGGAAAGGCTCATTTTGTGCCCTGTAGTTTCCCCGAGAAAGTTAAGACCCTATTACCAAGCCTACCGGATCATCGTCATGACATAATTTTCTTTGAGGTCAATTCTTCATAGTCTCAACGCTTCTCAGCAACTCATGAAGTGGGCTATCAAATTAAGTCAGTATGACCTCCTTTACCGACCGAAGAGTGCTATAAAAGCCTAGGCTTTAGCAGATTTCATTGCATAATTCACTCCATTCGTAGCCGAAGAAGGGAAGTTGGTGAATAGAAACAAGGAAAGTTCGAGAGCAAACGACGCCTCCTCCGCCGAATCTAACCTACCTGAACACATTTGGTAGTTGAGCGTAGATAGTGTCAAATTGCAGTGGAGCTGGAGCTAACGTCGTCATAATCATCCTAAATGGTATAGGAAGTTGAGGTTCCACCCCAAAACCAATTGGCAATGGGGGGAGTAGCCCAACTCCTTATAAGCCCTTGCTAGGTTTCTCAACTTTCTAATGTGGGACTCTTGACTTTCAAATTCTCACACATCCCCGCACGTGTGGCGAATTTTCAAGCCTAACACGTGGACAACACATTTTGGGTAACGTGGAGCACGTGTGGCCATTGGGCTTTCACACGTGAACAACCCGCTCTGATACCATGAAGGAAGTTGAGGTTCCACCCCAAAACCAATTTGCAATTAGGGGAGTAGCCCAACTCCTTATAAACCCTAAAATGTGTTGTCCACGCGTTAGACTTGAAAATTCGCCACATGTGCGGGGGGGTGTGAGAATGTGAAGGTAAAGAGTCACACATTGAAAAGTTGAGAAACCTAGTAAGGGCTTATATAGAGTTGGGCTCCTCCCCCTATTGCCAATTGGTTTTGGGGTGGAACCTCAACTTCCTTCAAACAGAACATTGTTGGAGTAAGCCATCACACTGGGCTTTCCATCCTCAAACAACGAAGCAGAGTACGAGGCATTGCTTGTTGGCCTGCATGTAGCAAAGGAGTTGTCGATCAAGAGGCTGGCCATCTATTTAGATTCCCAGCTGATTACCAATCAAGCTTCGGGGGAATACATGGCGAAGCACCCAAGAATGATCTAGTCCTAAACAAAGTCCAAGATCCTTAGAAGGCATTCCTCACCTTCACCATCCAACAAGTTCCTTGGGTAGAGAACACACATGCAGATGTGTTGGCAAGCATGGAATCAGTGCTGGACACCTAGTTTAGGCGCTCCATTCCGATCGTGCATCTTGATCAGCCAATCATTGAAGAGGCAAAGTAGCTAAACATGATGCAGATCGATGAAGACCCCATCATCGACTACTTGGTGAATGAAAATTTGCCAAGAGAAAAGTTCAAGGGCAAAAAAATCAAGTAAAAAGCTGCAAGATACTACATAAAGGACAACAAGCTTGTTCGCATATCATATTCAGGTCCTCATCTCACCTGCATCAAGTGCTCTGTAAAATCCACGATAGCTAATGTGGAAATCAAGCTGGGGGTAGGTCACTTGCCTAGAAGGCTCTCAATATAGTCTACTTCTAGCCTACCATATGCCAAAATTTTGCGTAGTATGTCAAAAGATGTGATCGATGCCAACGCTACAAGCAAATCCCGAGCTTACCAGCTGAAGTGCATCACCCGCAGAATAGCCCATGGCTATTCATGCAATGGGTCATTGACTTAGTGGGGGCCGGCACTTGCCAAGAAAGACATGATGATTATCCCTACTGACTACTTTATCAAATGGATAAAGGCCGAAGCTCTATCCTCTACTAAAGAAGCTTACGTGGAGTGGTTTATCTGGAAGAACATCATCTGTCGACTGCCCACAGTCGTTGGTCACTGATAATGGTCTGCAGTTCATTGACAAGCAGATCATCGCATTCTTTGCAAAGTATGACATCAAGCAGCACTTATCAACTCCAAGATAACCGCAAGGCAATGGCCAAGTAGAGTCATCCAACAAGATCGTACTGGACTGCCTAAAGAAGAAACCAGAAGGCGCATAAGGAAAATGGTTCGATGAGCTGCCAGGAGTCCTATGGGCTTGTAGCACTACCAAAAGAAGATCAACCGGTAAAATCCCATTTTCCCTCACCTACGAAACTGAGTATCGAGGTGGGCATTCCCCCTCATTTCACTATTCCATCCATGAGTATCTAGGTGGGCATTATTAATTAGAACTGTGATAAGCTCATAATTTCACACATTTGCATGCCTTCTTTCCTTAGTAATTTTGTTAGCTTCTCTTTATTTTGAGTCTCTTACCTATGTTTGTGTGCTTTGTAGGTTAAGACAGCAAGGGGATGACATTTGATACAATTCATGCATGTTAAGGGCTGAGTGGCACAAGAGGAATATGAGCTTAAAGACAAAACCAATTTGTGCCACACTCCTTGTCAGTCGAGTTTCGTAGGTCATCTTGCAGGCCTCATTTCAGTAACTTACACAGGTCGGATGAGGAGACATCCTTCATAGAAGTTGTTCCAATGGGTGTCTATTATAACATATCCAAATTTCAGCCCAATTGGATAACTCTGGAGCCCTCAACACGTCAAAGACTGAACCAAGTTCACAGAAATGTCATGTTGGCTGCCATCACATATAATGTGGCTACATCCCTAGAGCCATGTGCTACACATGGGCAGCCACACATGGTAGTCAAATCAGCTCAGAAGCTCAGAAAGATGAACAAAAGTCAAGCTTTCCATAAAGAAACCATACCAAAGCATGTATTTGTCAGCTGGAGCAGTTGGCAAGTATGGGCAGCTGGGCAGTTGGGAGCAGCTAAGAGAGGTGTGCTTCACCAGCCAAAGGGAAGCACGAAATTGCACTCTATAAATAGAGAGTTGCACACTCATTTAAGAAGAGAGGGCAGACACACACATTCACTTCATCCATTACTCTCATACACACATTCAGATTCACCACAAAGAGAGAAGGGAGCTTGGAGCTGTCAAGGGAGCTTGGAGCTGTCCTGGGAACTTCCTTGCTGCCATCATCTAGTTCTTCTCCTCTCTTTATCCTATCTATGTATTTCTTATTTTCTGTATTCATAGTTATGTCTAACTAATCCATTTAGTTAGGGCTTAGGATGAAGCCCTAGTCATGAATATTCAATGTTATGGATGATTTTATAGTTAATTGATTTCCTTGCTTTTATTATCAAGTTGTTAATCTCCAGTTTATTATGTGCTTGATGTATGTTTTCTTGGAGTAGCTAACTAGAATTTTATGCATCTAGCACAGGTTGGGAAGGGGTTTAGATTCACCAATTCTACTCTCCTTTCACAAGCAACACATGAATGGCCTAAGAACCATTCAAGGGGTTAATAACCATAGGTTGACTAGGACAGATACCATGTTCTAGGACTTGTGTGATTATCATATTCTCAAGGAGCTTAATGACTCTTGTATGCTTTATTCTAAGTAGATACCATGCTTAGGTTGCATATTAGAGATCACGTGTTGTGTAAATACCATGCATAATCACATGCCTTAGGAGAATCATGCATCCTGCACCTAGATACCATAGGCTTGTATGCGATAATCTATTGTTAATGAAGCTTGAGTCAATTTCTATGCATTCATAACTTGGATAGGAAAACTAGTGGTGGATTCCAAGGCTCTAACACCTCTCAATCATTGTTTCACAACTTGTTGATTGCTGCCAGTGTTTACTTTCGAGCACTTTCATTTCACTTTCTTGTTTTCATTTCAACAACAAAACCCCCCATTTTCGAGTGCGTGTGTGGTGCTAGGATTCTGTCCTAGACCTTGAGTAATTAGGAAGAGGCATTGTTGAATTCGACCTTGCCTTTAGCTAGTTAGTCAGTTTCTTTGTTCTATGTTTTTCTAGCATTCTAAGTAATTTAACTTGGAACCAAGTTACCATTCTCCGTGGGATCGACCTCGGATTTACATAAGCTATACTATAAACGGTTCGTGCACTTGCGAGAATTAAAGTTGTTGTTTTTAATAACTCATTTTAGTTGTTAAGAATAGGCTCAACAAACTGCAAGCAGATGAAGGTCAACCTTGACATGCTTGAGGAAGAACGAGAAAATGTCATTGTTCGAGTTGCAACATGTCAATGGCAGTTGATGGACTGCAACAAGAGAGCAAGAGTTAAACAATTCCAACATGAGCACCTTGTCTTAGAAAAGCCTTCATTTCAGCACAAAGGCGAGGATCAAAGAAGATGAAACCCAGTTGGGAAGAACCTTACATGATTAGCCGATCTGGGGACAGAGGAAGCTATATGTTTGACACCATGGAGGGAAAAGAAGTTCTGAGATAGTGGAATGTGCATCACCTCCGAAGATACTACTCGTGAAGCTTCCGCTTACCTGCTTGGTTCCTAGCTAACAACCGAGCCCTCTCCACCATAGTTGAACAAAATCTACTTCTTATATTTTTTTAGCTATTCATCCATTTATTTCCATTCAATAAAACAATGTAATCAGTTTGAGTTTTCATTCAACAAAGTGTTTGATAGAAGATCTAAAGAGTCCTAAAGGAGACACAGGACAATTGCCAAAATGTCTTAAGGGTAACATAGGCTAACTGCCAAAACGTCCTAAGGGAGACATAGGTCAACTGCCAAAATGTCCTAAGGGAGACGTAGGTAAACTGCCAAAATGTCCTAAAGGAGATACAGGCCACAGCCAACGCACCCTAAGGGAGATACAGAAAAGCACCATTGGAGAAAGCGGTGGGTAAACATTCAAGCATCATAACGGAGATGCACAACCAAGACGTTAACAGGTCACTCAAGCAGTTCACAAGACCTAACACAAATTTTGGTTAAATAACTAAAATTTCCATAGCAAAATGACCAACTAGCAAGAGTTTAACTTAATGTTTCCTTCCTCAGTTACAAGCTCAACAGTCGCAATCTCATCACCTACTGCTCTTCAACTTCTTCTATGTTCATAGCGTTAATATACTCATCTTAAGTAAGGGGCATCTCAGGATAGAACAGCTGGACATCTTCATCTTCCATGGAATGACAAGGAGTGGCTCATTCCTTGCAATCTAAGTAGCCCAGCTTGTATGCATCAATGACGACTTCACACTTGGATTCTTCAGCAGGGACACGACGGCTTCATGGTAGGCATCAAACTTGGCCAACAGCTTATCATAATTGTGGGTCATGTCAGCAAACTCATACTCAAGACATAAATAGGCTTCTTTTTTCTCATGGAGGGCGGCAGGAGAGGAGTCAAGTTCCTTATCTTTCATGGCAAAGGAATCTTTAACAATGACACGCTTTTCTTCAAGTCAGTTGCCTACGTCTCATGGTAGACCTGCTCGGCCGAGAGCATGTCGGTCAAGTCAACATCCTTCTTCTCCAACTCCTCGAGCTTACCAGCAGACGAGCTCTACAAAGCTTCACCAGTAAAAATCATCTCCTTTTGAAGCAGAGTTGTCACGCCCCAGAAACCCGGTCACGTGACAGCAACACGTGCCTCAAGAAACCTGAGAATACAACGCCCAATCACCAGTGCGTCATAATCCCAAGTACTCCCAAAACACATTAAGCCTTGTTGTGTAGTTAAAACGGGTTGGATCAGAGTTGTACTTAGCAACGGAAAATGAAATTTAAAACACAAAGTGGGAACACTTTATTAAAAACAAACCCACAAGGTTGCAATGAAGTTCCAGTAACTTTGAGTACAAGTGAAATTCAAAAACTTCATATTACAACCCCAACATGGTACAGAAGAAAACTCATAGTTTACAAGTTTGAAACAAATCACCAAACTAATGAACAACACAAGTTTCTGAGCAGAATAAAAATAAATGACTTTCCCACAATGGAAAGCAACTTGGAAACAAGAATGGAGTTGACAAGAAGCAAGCTACCACAACATTATCGTCCAAGAAACTCACGAGTTGTGTACATAGTACCTGTAAGAACTAATGTATGGGTGAGCATTACTTACGCTCATTTGCCCCTAGTAGGGACACACACTGCCAGGTTTAAAAGTAGACAATGAAAATAATTATTAAATATAGCCCAGGCGTGGTTTATCCTAAAACCAAAATCATAATGCACAACAACATAAAAGAAATATTTCACTTACTTCCCACTAAATCGGGATGTCAAGATAAAACATGGATGCTTATACAACTTTTTAATACCAAGTTTTCGGATATCCAGTAAGATTCTTTTGATGATCGATCCTCGTAGGCCAACTACCCATACCACAAGATATCTAGCTCAGGTGGCATGGTAGCGAGAGTGTCCATTTCATGGCTATACCTCATAGAACTATCCTCACAGCCGCACGAACTGCAGGACTAGTTGGTTCGTATAACCCTCGGCTAGGTTAGGGTATCGAATCCCAAGGTGGTCGCTATGCCCCCTCACTCTTAGGTCATCTCAGAACATTGCAATTGAACAAACCACCGGGCCCAAAGTGCAACAAATCCATACAATAGATATGCCAACCAAAAGCAATGCAGAGTTCTCATGCAATCATATTTATTACTTCATACATACAGTAAAATACAAGTCTGGGTTTAGCGGTCCCCCTACCTAGAGTCCAATGTTGAGGCCTGGTCCCACACATTTTATGACAGGACCCGATCCAAATTCTACTTTGGAATCCGAGCCAGACCCTGTGCGTGTCTGACACCTGGCGAATGTCGGGCACAAATGACCTATTTGCCATTCTATACAAAACATGATAAAAATAACAAGGTTGACTTTTACCGAAAAACCGGCAGAGTTTTCCTTGTAACTGGCTCAATACCAAAACATTTACACCTGTCAAAACAAGTATATATATACAACCAACTGCTAGCATACATATATATACACATGCCAAGAGTTCAAAGCTCAATCTAGGGCAAAACATCAGAGCGACTACTAAGAATTTACAAAAGAGTGAATCTTTGTACAAAATACAAATCCTACATCAAAGAAAGGGGCGGAAGATGGGAAGTGGCCCGGTGGTGGATTCCTGTGCATGTCTACTGCCTGGGGGTGCAAAACAACAATAAGGGTGAGTGGACCCAAAAACAAAGTTTAGAAAATACCATATGAACATACTAACCCCACTGTAAAAACAGTTATACAAACTAGCTTATTTTCTTTATTTCTGAAATCAATGCATGTATATAACTATACATTTGAAAACAGTTGAAAACTATCACTTAGGTGTACCCTTATTTCCGTCAAATCCTTATATCCGTCAATTCCTTGCATCACCATGGGTGACACATACTCGCAGGTCTCAGTGACACGAGGTCAGTCCGAGCCGCAACTCGCAGGATTCAGGGGACCGTAATCCACCTTTATCCGCATTACTCGCTCCACACGAGTTCGAGTACCAAGGAACTCGTGGGGCAATTGTCAAGCATGCTGACTAAACCGAAGGCAACAAATATAATCCGAAGGCAACATGTCATATCTGGGTACAAGGTGGTTTAAGAAAATATAAAGTTTCTGAAGAAAATCTTATGAATAAATAACTTTCTGTAACATTTAAAATTCTACTGCCATTTATCTAATAATGAACGAGAATATCTGTTCTTATATTCTTTAACGGAAATTTTACTCGGCAGCATGCAACATAAAATATTTAACAGAATAAACAGCTGCTAACTGAAACTGAACTGTTTAAATTCATTTATTAAAATAAAGAGTCCACTCACTGATAGTCTGAGCTCGCTAGACCTCTTGAAGGTCCCTCATGCGGGTCAACTGGTGCCCGGGTGCCTGATTCAATGACCATAATAGTCTATTAATACAATATAGTATTAAATTAAAAACCCTAACCCCGGCTCCTAAAAGTACGTGCGTCAATTTAAAGTGATCCCTATGCCCATCACAGCTTTCCTTCCACGTGAGATAGTTTAGCGGTATCTTGGGACTCAAAAAGCTCTAAAGTCCAAAACGTCAATCCGGAACCCCACGGGTCCATGACCTCACAATATGATCCGGATGCCGCTAGAAGGTCCAATATGTCTAGGACACATGTCCTGAGGGTATTGATGTCGATCGGACGGTCGGATTAATCACGATCGTGTAATCGCATAATTTCTAAATCCTAGCCCTAGGGTTCGCGATTTCGGAGTATCCGGGACTCCGATTCACAATCCGTCGAATCCTACACATTTCTAAAATTATCTCGAATAACATATCTAAAAGTGATTACGATCCAACGGCTCAACAGTATTGAACCCGATAATCGCACAATATGGAAAATCCGTTCGAGGCTCAAACGGTATCCAAATTGAGATCTGCGAATTCCTATGCGCTCATGACGACCTAAGGATCGCATCAGATTACAGTGTCATGGCACCACCCTCGCCCACGCGCCGCCGCACGCGCCGGCAGCGATGGGTGTCCAAAGCGATAACGCCTCGCCGGAAAATCTCAAAATCAAGGCTCCAAACTCCTATCCTAGGTATAACACCATATTTGGAACCACTTTTGTTCTTGGACCTACCCCAAAAACTGACCGGAAGTGGCCGAACACGGAGGCCGAAAGTCGGCCGAATTTCAATTTGCAAACTGAGCTAGCTACGGTCAAAATCAACGCAAACCTACCCAATCATCAGCTAGAGCATGGAAAATAGGTAGAAATCCATACCTTACTCGACAAATTTGGAGGAGAATTGAAGGAGAACGAACGGTTTGAAGTTTTGACAAAACAGACTCGTTTTTGGACGGATTCCGGCGACTACAGCGACGGCTAGCAGCGGAGGGTGGTCGGGGCTTGAAGACGGAACCGAGCTGGTTCTGTTGGCGCCGACGGCAGGGGCAGAGGTGGTCGGTGGCGGAAGTTATGGTGCTTGGAAAGGTGACGGGAGAGGAATGTCGATGGGAGGGAGAGAGAGAGAGAGAGAGAGAGAGAGAGAGAGAGAGAGAGAGAGAGAGAGAGAGAGAGAGAGAGGAAGAAACTGAGGTTATAAAAAAAAATCTGATTTTCCTAATTACCATTTTGCCTATCGTGATATTTTAATCGTATTTTCTTCATTAAAACTCCGATTCGAGCTCACTTCGTGTCTATGAACTCGTGTCATCGTGCTCTACGCAACGGTGTATGTGGAATTGTCAAATTCTTTTTCGGTCAAAAAGTCAACTTTGAGTTCATAATTTAGTCAAAGGGCAAAATTGTCTTTCCGCAAAATAAATTACTAATTAAATATGAATTTTAGGTTTGGGTCATTACATTTTACTTGCCAAATCAGGTTCACACCACATCACGTACACATTCAACTAACTCGAGCTTCTAATCGTACCACAACCAACGTGTTAAACCAAGACGAAAATAACCTCTTAACGTGCTAGGGTTAGGCCGAACACAATTTACAACCCCTAGGTCGAAGTACAACCCTAGTTCGGAATCCTAAGTTGTTGTCAGAAACTTAACGTGAAAACCTTATGTTAAAACCCCAGGTTGGGTTATGTCAAAAACCCTAATCGCATTTTAGGTTAGGAACAGGTTTAGAGGTGGTCCAAAGCTTTAGCGTTTGGTTCAGTACTTGAAAATATTTTTCGAAGGTTCAAAATAATTTTTGAATAATTAAAACAAAATTTGAAAATTTAAAACTATTTTCCAAAAGCCCAAACTTAATTTAAAATAATAAAACACAACTATTTACTAAATATTAAGTAATTTCAGAAATTAAATATAATAATTCAACATTAAATAAATATTAAATAAAGTCTAATTACGAAATAAAGTCGTTAAATAAGTCTAAAATAATAATTAATTACAAAATTAAACTAGTTAAACATAATTAGGAAGTTACAAAATTAATTAACTAAACAATTAATTATTTTTGGAATAATTAAGATAATTAATTAAACAAAAACAATAAATTAGACTAAAACATAAAATTAAACTAATTTAATTTAATTAATTGAACAAAAAAATAATTATAACAAATTAACTAAAATAAACTATAATTAAAACTAAATAAAACAACTTAAACTAAAATATATAAAATTAAATAGAAACTAGAGAGAGAAAAGAAGACTTACCAAAACTAGGAGAGAGAGAGGCTCTCAAACTTGCCATCGGCCAAGGGGGTAGAAAAAATGGTTGAAATGGGGTATTTATAGGCAAGAATGGCAAATGAAGCGCTAGGATGGAAAGAAATACAAAATTTGGAGAAAATGGAAGGCTTAGATCATAGGAGATGGGTGGTAGGGCCGTTGGATCTCACCCAAAAATTTGATTGAAGGGTCCAGATTGCGCCAAATATCGAAGAAAACAATGAAGAATTGGCTGCACCACGGTGGCACATGACATGTCATATACAATCACTAACTCACATCGCTCCATGATTAAAAGAGAACTGGGGTCAGCACAACCCATTTTGGTGACGAGCGGATCTTAATTCAAGTTGGGTTTTTACGTGGGTAATTAATATTGTGCCATGTCAGCATCTGTCTCCAGTCGCGTCACGACACATCAGCATCCTGTTAACATCACTCGTTCGTCGGATCAGCGCACCTTCGATGCTCCAAATTGCGCCACGTGTCCCTCCTGATTTAATTTTTATTTTCCAATTTTTCTTATTTTCTAGAACTTCTAAAATCAACTAGAAATAGCTCCAAGCTCCGAAAAATTCCCTGAAAATTCCTACGGACTCGTCTCAACCTCTACAATTTTTTTGTAACCTTTACTTCTCCAAAATCCTTCAAAATATTTTCGGAAAAATTCTCCAACACTTAATATAAATTAAAATAAACTCCAAAAATTCAAAATTAAATTTCTAGAAATTCCGAACTTCACCAATTTGACTCCAAAAACCTTCGCCGCTTCCTTTTGTTTCTTCGAAGAAAGGCTCGAGAACGTGCCAATATCACTAGCTTGATGTATGTGATCTGCCAACTTGGCACAAGCAGATGGGCTTGACAAGAAGTTCGTCTTGAGCAAATCAGACATGCATGCATCCCCAGTAAAGCCAAGCTTGTCACCTTCTCAGTTTGCACACCTGTTTGAGGAGACGACTCCCTAACCTTCTTAGCCACAGCCACCCTCGCCTCCAACGGAGTCAACGACATTGGATCAGCTCCATGTTTGACTGCTCGTGATTTGACAGATGGCGCGCGTTTGCCAGGGTAGAGGAGCAACCCTTTCGAGGGCAGACGTCTTTGCAGGGCAGATCACGGGTCTTGCACACCTTCTTGCTATTAACGCCCACAGTGTGCTTGATCCTGGCAGATGATAAAGGAACAGTTCTCACTTGGGTTTTCTTAGCAGACGAGACCTCCTTCCAAGGAGATTTGATCACAGCAGAAGGAAGTCTCGACTTCTTTCTTAACGAAGACACATCCATTGCTCGTGAGGTCGCAACATCATCTTTGGAAAGCTTGGGAGTAGCCTTCCCTTTTCCAAAGAGTTCGGTCGAGGACTTCTCCCATTCGTCAGGCCGATCATCCAAGTCAGGGCCGTGTAGCTTCCACCTTTCAATGTCTCCAGCCGGGGGCTGACCACCTACTTTCCTTCGGTGTTGCTCAACAGCCAACGCCATTCGCGAAACTTCGTAGGAATGTTTATAGCTTGACGAACCTTCGACAAAGATAAGTGGAATGGGCAGAAAGTGATGATCCTTGCATCCAGATCATTAGAGTCCGTGCAAGCCATATTGTCCGTCGAAGGCTCTACCAACCTGACATGCACATTATCCGATATGGCAGAAGCAAAGGTGGTGCGCCACTTCTGAAACTGGGACTCGATCGTGATACGATGCAAGTTCGCCATGAATATCCTCTTATGCACCTTGGAGCCACCCCACAAATACATGGGTACTTGGGAACCAGAAGATTGGCTTTTCTTGTTAGATGACACGATGGTTGAGTAAGTGCAAAATAAAGATAAATTCATAAATTAATTCGAAAGTTAAAATCGTAATTTGCAGTTGAAGAAAAAAGAGAAGGAGCCATGCGGCCCAAGCTTTAGCACAGCAAAAAAAAAAAAAAAAAAAGGGAGCCGCACTGCGATAACAATCAGTAGACACAAGCGTAGGCTAGTTGGCCCAAACTGAGGAAAAGAAAAAACTGTGATGACAGCACCCAGTGCCGCTAGCAACCACCGTATCACGACGACAACCAGTCGACCAAGGTTAGCCAGTCCTCGCCGCAAAGAATAAATAAAAAAATACAAAAACCAAGTGTGACCAACCTTGGTGTGCATGGCAACTTCTCTCCTTGACAAGTAGTACACTCCTCCAAGATCTTTCTCACAAGCTAGAAAGTAGAGGAAGACAAGTTTGCAATTTGAAGAGGAGTGAAGATAAGCCTTATATTTATAATGGTTAGGCATCCTATGTCAAGAAGGAATCACAAGCCTATTCCAATTGAGAGCCCAACTCCAAGAAAAAGTCAAAAGCCCAAACGCGGTTGGAAAGCCCAAAGAGTAGACTTGTATTTCCCTACCACATACGCCCCATGCAGAAGCTGGGGGACATTTGTTGGAGCATATATTTCGGAAACCAATGAGTAGGTGACACGTGGAAAAGGGAAATTCCCTAGGTCAATTAGTTACCCTAATTAAATACTATTTAATTAGGAAAATTGTAATTGATTTAAGATGAGAATATGGCTAAATCAAGGATGAGATTTCCAACAAATCTCCTTGATTAATTCCAATCTCCTATTTTTGGGTAAGAATAATCATAATTAAGTAGGATTATTCTTTAAACCTTAGAAGCCAAGAGCACTATAAATACACGGCTACATCACACATATGGGGTAATCCAATTTTGACCCAAGAAACTCCTCTCTCTCACGCCACTCTCTCCTCTCTCCCTCACGGCTCTGGCCACCCTCACATATGGCTCCGCCCATCCTCACACACGGCTCCGACCACCCTGTTCTCTTGTATTGTAGAGAAAATTCTGACCTTCTCTGTTATTTTCGTATTTTTCTCAAGATCATCTAACTGACTTATGCATCGGATGGCCTTTGGCCAACACTCCCCGACTGTGGTCTATTTACTATAATCTTTTTCGTAGGGATCATAGAAGAGGAGAGAGAAGGAATCTGAAAGGGTGAAAAATCAACCCACGAATATTTCCCGTGTGGATATTTACTCGAACAGTATGTGTTTGGTATGAGACTTGTTTCAGTTTTTTATTTTGATGATTTTGGGCAATGGGTGGGCAAGTTCAATCCCACTAGAATGTTGGTTGAGATTTTCAATTTCTGTAAAAGTTTTATTTTGATGTTCTATGTCAGAATGTCAAAGCTTTAAAAAGGATTGTGGCTAATACTCATTTTGGGGTGGGAGGGATGGTGGTGATGCCGATGCAGTGGAAAAATGGTGGCTGATGGTGGTCTTGCAATTGTGGTTGGGTGGGGATGGGGGTCGGGCCTCGTCGGCAGTGGACAGGCGACTATGATTGATGTTGTTTTTTTTTTTTAAATATTAAATATTATATTTAAGTTTTTTGTTTTTTAACTAAATATTAAATATTTTTTAATTAAACAAACTGACAGAATTGAGGCATTGGAATGAATTTGTTAACTACTGCAAATATGATGATCAAATTTGAATTCAAGCCAAACCTCAGTGACAAAAAAATGTAATTAACCTTTTTTTAAAATGAAATCAAGTTTTGGATGAACAATCAATGAAAATTAGTTTTTTGAAAATAATTTGAATCCTTAAAGGATGTTTGTGTAATTTACAAAACCACAAGAAGTTTTATGAAAAAAAGTTAAAAATATATATGAGAGAGTATTAGCGTAAATAACTTAATTGACCCAAACTAAAAACGTATTTTTGAAATGACCCAATTGGACGTCCGACCCTATAGAAGGAATTTAGAACCTTTTTATGTCGATCATGGAAGTCGGTAACCCAAAACGGAAATGACAAATTTAAGAAAAGGTTTTTTTGTTTTTTGTTTTGGTCAAAAGATTTAAGAAAAAGGTTAGAGTGAAAAATCCCTACACAGAGATTGGTGATATATATGACCATGTATTTTATTAGTAGGCGTAAGGTGTAGCCCTCCAATCCCAACATTACCCAAACAAAATCCAAAAACCCTCTTTTTTTTTTCTTTTTTTTTCTCTTTTTTTTTCTTTTTTCTTCTGAGATATAAATTAAATGATGACGTCCTCTTGAAAAAACAGAACAAAACAAAATAAAAAAGAAAAAGAAGAAGAAAAAAGATGGAGGATGTCCCAATGAGGAAACACATAGCCAAAGTATTGCGTGCCAAGTGAACTGTGAAGCTGCCACATACCCCATTTTGCATGCTGATCCCAAATGCTATGCAGCCACGTATCTCTCTGCCCATCCCATGCCCCTCCTTTCTCCATCCTTGTCATCATCATCTCTCTCTCTCTCTCTCACTAAAATTCTCTCCCTCAACCTCAAAACACCTATATAACCCACCTTGTTCCCCTCTTCATCAACACCACCACCACCACCACATTCATTATCACTCTGCACACCCAAATATCTCTCTCTTTCTGATCTGCTATTTCCCGGAATATAATTTGCACACCCAACCTAATTATATGACTAGTGTGTGCGCTGAGCAGCAGCACAAGTTCCACCCTTCCCACCAGCTCCTCTCATCCAAGAAGTCTCTCCACAACACCACCATTGACATCCCACCCAGAAAGCTCCTCACCCGCCGCACCCAAACCCAAGACTTCCCCTCCTCCTCTCCTGATATGTACTCCCCCCGCTTCTCCACCGCCGACGAGGCCCTCCTCCGCAAGTTCCTCCCCTACAACGCCGCAGCTGACGACTCCGATGAAGACGACGCTCACTCTTCCGACCCCTACTCCTCCGACCACTTCCGTATGTTCGAGTTCAAAGTCCGCCGCTGCACCCGCAGCCGCAGCCACGACTGGACCGACTGCCCCTTCGCCCACCCAGGCGAGAAGGCCCGCCGCAGGGATCCTCGCCGCTACCACTATTCGGGCACCGTGTGCGCGGACTACCGCCGTGGGTCGTGCAGCCGCGGCGACAGCTGCGAGTTCGCGCACGGAGTGTTCGAGTGTTGGCTCCACCCGGCCAGGTACAGAACCGAGGCTTGCAAAGACGGGAAGCAGTGCAAGAGAAAGGTGTGCTTTTTCGCACACACGCCACATCAGCTCCGGGTTTTGCCAGTTCAATCTTCGGCAGATCATACGGCGGCCGCGCTCTCTCCCACTCCCAAGAAGAAGTACGGCCACCTGAGCAACTCCGTGGGCTCGCCGGGCTCGAACCAGCACTGCTGTCTCTTCTGTCACTCTGCCGTGACGACGTCCTCTCCAACTTCTACTCTGTTGGGTATGTCCCATTTGTCGCCACCTCTGTCGCCCGCAGGTAACCACTGCTCGTCTGTGAACGGGTTTCATAATTCACCGGTTATGTCTCGCTGTAGCGGGTTGGGGTTGGGGTTGGATCAGATGCATGCAAGCACGGGCGGAATGATGAGCTACAAGGATGTGCTAGCTGAGCTGGTGAACTCTTTGGAAGCCGTGAAATTCAGTGAAGCTGCTGCTTCTTCACCTATTAACCCAAATGCGCCGAGGTGGGTTGATGTTTCATTCAATTCTACTGATGATGTCGATCAGCAACAACAGTTTATTCTTTCGCCGTCTACTCCAAGCCCAAGCAGGCCGTTTGGAGGACGTGGGATTAATTTTTCGGATGGGGATGAAAATAGCTCATCGAGAAAAAGCAGTTTGTTGGGTTTTGATGACAATTATTACAAGCTCAACAATATTAATGATGAGATCATCGATGGAGGAGGAGGGTCTGGATCTGGCTCCTCAGACCCTGATCTTGGATGGGTTAATGAGCTCTTGATGTAAAGGAAGACTCTGATCCGACAGACATGGCGCTCTGATGATTTATATTATGTGCCACTGCCACAGAATAAAAAGATGGTGATCGATCAATCCATCCATCTGCAAGTGTATATATATTGCACCAGCCGTATATATATGTGTACATATATGTACGGGATTGGGTGTAAATTATTATTGCTTTTGATGTTATTGTTTGAAAATTTTAAGCATTGTTGTTGATTACTATGTTTTGTTTTGTGATGTTTGTTTTGTAAGTTGGAGAGGAAGTTAGAGAACAGGAATGTGATGTATGGATTTGGGATTCTTTAAGAGATTTTATTTTTTTTGTTTCTTTATTTTTTGTTTTTCACTGAGTTAATTTTGTTTTCTGCATAAATATCGTACAATATTTGCGTGTCCAACCTAATTAGCCTTGAGATATATGGGTGAGATTATTATTATTATTTTTTTGGGTGAGATTTTGTGTGAATAGGTGGCATGGCGATTCATCATTAGCAACGTGGCAAGCATGCAGTACTTGTTCTTTTTTGGCCTGGCCTGATTTGAAGTTTTCATATCTTTCGGCGGTTTGTGTTTCAAGTGCTCTATATGGGGAATTTTATTGGTACCTGAAGATGCACTTTATTTTTTGCCTAAAAATGGCTTTAATTAGAAAGAAAACATAATCTCCTCCACCCCTCCACAACAAATTCGCAGTCACAAAACAGCCAGCCGTCAATGGCATCGGCATCATTGCCGGACCACCACCGCCTCTTTTTCTCTCTCAAGTTCTCGACAATCCGAAGGCTTTGCTCGAGGGTAGGATGAGGAAGACAGAAAGAGAGGAGCTGGGCTTTATTCATTTATTTTCTTCTGTTTTGACTTTTCAGTTCTTTCTTACATAAGCGATATTCTGGAGGGGATTCGAACACAAGAATTCGCCTGTGTTCTCCAAACACGGCACAAGGAGAAAGTGTCGGCAGCCCATTCACATGAACGATTTGTCACCATGAGTCCAATCACTCAATTGGCATGTCCTAATTCAAATGACATCGGAGGGATGAGGTATAGATATATTTTAAGTTCACATTGTCATTTGTCAATTATTTTGACTTCAAGAGTTTAATCAGTATAACACTCGTTAATGATTCTGAATGTGTAGTTTACATTCTAAAATCGAAAAAAGGACTACAAGTTATTAGCATATACTACTTTTTCAAATTTCATATAGTCTAAAGTTTCTGATCTTGTAATGTTCCAGATCAAATTAATAAGGAATTATCATTCTCAAAATCCAATTTAGGGTAAAAGTCAACTTTAGTCATTCCTGTTTTGCCTCGATTTCAATTTTGGTCACGACATTTTATTTTTCTCAAATTCAAACACAATGATCAAATTGAGAAAATCACAATGGCTAAATTGAAGTTGAGGCAAAACAAAGTGATTGAAGAGTATTGTTATCATTATTACCTTTCGTCTGCGAACATGGTTGTTCTTTCCGACAGCCCGAAGATCATCAACGGCCATGATATGAGCATGAAATTCAGTACTGAAATCTCACATAGAGCGTGAGAATCTTAAGATACATGACAGTACTACTAGATTACAAGTACTGGGAATTATGTACCACTCTATTATGGCATACTATTTGTTTCCTAGGAGGGCTACTTATCTGAAACACAGCTAGGATGGTAGGGAAATGCCCCATGAGCTTGTGTTCGGAATATACAACTTTTCTCTCATCTGCACCCAAAAGGAGAAAGAAAAAGAAAAGAAAAAGAAAAAAGAAAAAAGAAAATATACACAGCTTTAAATTCTAGTAGGGCCTGTTTGTTTCTTCTTGTTGTTGGCTAGGTGCAATGCTGCTGCTGAATTAGGTGATGATTTGGAACACCCTCACAAATAAATGGTGTGGGTGTGGGGGAGCAACCCATGATAAAATGACCACCCCAAAGGGTCACAATTTGCAATTTTTATTTAATTTATTTTTTCTTGGCTTTTTTTTTTTTTTTTTTTTTTTTTTTTTTTTTTTTTTTTGGGTTCAAATTAAAAGCTGTGCTTGCTTGGGGACAAAAGGCCCATGCTGCTGATAAGTAATGCTTATGGCTAAGGTATGGTTGACACGTGTGAATGGGTACATTTTTGTGAAGAGGGTGGGCCCAGCCATTTATGATCCATCTATTTCTGCATGGACAGATGACAGAGGAACTTTTATGGTGAATCTTTCTGACATTTATGCAGATAAAGATGGACAGATCAAACTTGTGAGCTCATCATGACATGAATTGAATTGCAAGTAGAATAATATATGAGGGTGTTTAATTTTATTATGTTTTGGGATCCAAACTTCTTGTGTCAAAAATAAATTTTGTTCCAAAAGATGAAGTGCATACCTCTAGTCTAGACCAATCAGTGCATTGCAACTGTAAATGGTATTTTTGTTCAATTATTTTGTTACAAGATCAATTATATTTTATTATTGCCACCTCACAACGTTAGCTTGCAATATTCTAAATATGAAGGGGTTTGAGTTGGATTGATCCTGAGTTCAAGCTGTATGTGAGTTTCCTCATCCACTTCACTAAATTTAACAACCAAAAAAATAAGTACGGCATTTTCCTTCCAAAATTGGTAACTTTTTTGGTTTTCTTGGCAGTCAAACTGGTAAGATTTTTTGTTTTTTATTTTTTGTAATCACATTGGTAAGGTTTTGAGCGAATAATAAGCAAACAATAATGTGCCCAATTCCATTTTGCTCTTAAATGCAAGAACACAAAATATGAAGGTATTAGAATATGACCACGTAGTATAACTAGTCTATGTCATGTGTTATAAGTTAATATTTATTAATTATGCCTCCTTAAAAATGGGAAATGTAAACCATGTTGTCCACGCATGTTATAAAACGTGAATGGATTATACCACGTGGATGTATTCCAACACCATACAATAATTTCTACAAGAGAAGTAAGCAGACACGATTTTCAGTGATTGAATTATCTTTTATTCTACCCTAAAAAAGGAAGAGGTTACTCTTTAATTTAATTGAGGTGTATTCACATCGATACCTGCTACGTACAATGCTTGATTTACCAAAAAAATTGACACTACAGTTCAACTTTTCGCACGTATAATGAGTTGTGTTTGATTTAATGCCTCTAAAAGAATTATACAACTCAATTGTCCTTACAATTTCTTGAGTAGTTGGAAGTAGACAATCTGGACTGCGATTGAAAGAAATCGAAAGGTGCTCCTGAACCAAAAGACCTTCTAGTAGAATTTGGTGAATCTGATAGTAGAGGTTCAAAAATTGGATTTCTGTTCTTGGGTTGAGTTATTGATAACGGAGAAACATCATTTTCTATGGTTCTTGGTTGTGGCTCAATGCTCCCAATCGACAGGATAGGCCCTCCCAACCGTTCGGCCTGCTGAAGTGTATTGATTTTGCTTGGTGTGTAAGTATACCGGAAGTACTTCAGAGCTAGAATCGGACCCATCCCTGCTGCAACTATGAGCTGCAATGCACGTAAAGTTTCTGTCAGCTCCTAGGAACTATACGCACCATATTCTGGCTTTCCAGGTTACCAACCACAGGTTGCATCAAGGGGGACGAACAGTTGGTCCGTTCCTTGATTCAGTACTGTTGTGGTACCTCAAAACTCAGATGAGAACATGAAATTGTAAGTAGAAATCAAATCATCCGTTGGATAGTCAAGGGTAACTGAGTGAACAATGGTTCATCTCTCAGTAGACCATTTTGGTGGTTCCATATCACCACCCGCCACTTCAACCAAAAGAAGCCACGTTTACAAAATATTGCCCAGAAAAACAAAATAGTTATGAGAGACTACACACACCCCAACATAACATGACTCTGAATGATGCAATTACATAACTGAGAAACTAATGATGATGATATTTAGAAAGAAGCCACACAACAAATAACTGCAAAAATAGCAAAGGCAAACTTACCAACATTGTCATCCAATAAGATGGCTGTCTACACAAGCGAAACATAATTGTATACATCCCTGATGATGGAATGGCACTGAAGATCCAGTTGATGATATAGAAGGCAGCTAAGTTTCCCCATACAGCAAGATGTTGCAATATTGTAAAGGAACTGTAGAAATCAAACAAACCCAGGCAGTCAGAGCAAACTCAAAATCATTTTTGCTCGGAAGTTTTTAGTTAAGCTTTTGAAGCGTCTAGTCAAGAAAAATCAACAGTTTACATTTAAGGTTCCTATAATTCTTTTACCAGGAGATGACTTGAACAATTATCTAGCGATTACCAAGACACTCACACCTTGACTGAGAAAGATAGATAATTACTTGGAAACAAGTTAACACCATACAAGTGCCAGTCATGATGTAACTTACTTTGTCTCTAATGTCAATACAAATGCCTGCAACCAAATACATCCGGAAAGTGCTACCATTGAAACCTCCTCCATTTCACTTTTTTCATAGGCATAGGCATGTATGCTGATCACAAACACAACAATTGCCTGACAACCCATAACTGGTATTAGAATCAATGGAGAAAAGTAACAGGGGCAAAATTTTAAACCAGAGAAGAACAACTAATTTATAGGAACTAGAGCTGATTTGACATGAGTTACAAAGCCTTTTATTGACATGCCACAGTGACCTCAGATAGATTGTCTTTGGAATCTGACTGCTACATCCAACAGTTTTAACAAGTCAAATATATATTCCACATTAACCAAGGTAACCATAAAATTCTAACAGTTTTAATGAGCTTCTTATGAGTAACAGTGGGCTTCAACTATCTATCTATCTATTATGAACAGTCACTGGAACAACCTCTATGTTCAGTTGCGATTACAAAACTTTCAAGGGAAAACTTTGGACTTAAAACCAAGAGAGTGACAATAATTGCAGAAAGAATGAAACTATGTTCACAAACACTCACATGGAAAAGGGATCGCCCAAACCATCCAGCAAATGTACTAGGGTTCAAAAGCCTGTTTCAAGAACATAAAGTTCACTCACATTGACCAAACTGAAGTAATAGTTAGCAGGCACAGCAGATGGCCCACTACAATTTCAAGTGAAAAGGTTTTGCACATATAAACTGCAAACAAAACAAGGACAGTGCAGCTTAAAAACAAACCTCCCCGCTTGGCAGTAAAATAAAATTTGTGGATGCTGCATCACAGTATCTTCATTAAGATCTTTATCAAGAACACTGACTAGAACAGGAACACTGGTGTAGAAAACATTATAAGCCATCAAGCTAACAGAATTGAAAAGACTGGTTCCAGAGACACCTGAAACAAAAGAAAAACTGACATTGTTCCAAAGTCAGTGTACCAGAAAATAGTGATGATGCTGAAGACAAAGAGAAGATTCCAGTAAATCTCCAACAAAAAATGCTATCGAGAAGAGCTGAAATTGAGAATAAGCTGTAAATAAGAACCATTGTACATGGAAACTCACAAAATTTGGATGAAGCAGACAACCAGAGACTTATAAAAAGAATACTGGGAGAGAAATGCGGTACGGTTGTATGAGTAACGCCCATGCACAAGTATTAACCTTTTCAGAAACCTGAACTCTGCAAATGAGGAGAAGCAGTCATACTGTCAGGGACTTGCAATTACAGAGTTTAAATTTTTTTATTTCTCCTTTATGTTTTGGACAGGAAACATAGTTACAGTTACACAATTGATAACTGCATTCAATATGATGAAAAGAATGCTGATCTCATTCGTAGGTTGTGTTCATCCTAGAATTAACCAGACATGTGCCCTTTTTTTTTAATTGTTTGTATAAGAAACAATAAATTTATTGAATAGAGAAAAGATAAGTACATAACAAAATGGATAAGGAGTCCATTAGAATCAAACACCTAAAAATACAACCCAAAGACCCGCACCAAATCAAAGCAAGGACACTCCAAATGGACCAAACTAAAAGGAACATCCTTAAAGTGCTTGGACTAGGAAGCTCAAAGAGAAGCCAGGAATGTCTTCCTGTCCCACAGAGAGTCCACATCTTCTCTATCCTCGAAGATCCTTCTGTTTCTTTCCTCCCATACCACCTAAATTACTACTGTATTCTTAACTCCCCTACCCAGAAAGAGTACAGACAGCAAAGAGTAACAGCTCCTAAGAACCACAAAAAACAAAAAAAAACAAAAACAAAAACAAGAGAGAGAGAGAGAGAGAGAGAGAGAGAGAGAGAGAGAAACATCTCCCTAGCATTCAAATTATTTGAATTGAGAATCTTTAACTCCCTAGCATTCAAATTATTTGAATTGAGAATTTTACAAGATTTTAAAGATTTTAGGATACTATAACTATCACCTTCATCAAGTTCAACCTTCTCTATTATAATCAAAATGCTATATAAAGATTTTGATTTTCCCATAAAGAAGTTTGAAAGGTACCAAGCAAGGAAAGGTCATGCTTAGGGGAGTTGAATTACATTTGTGATATGACAATCACATTTTGAATAAGAATCGTAGAGCCTTTTACAAGAAAAGTACTTTGTAAGGTCTCTCATCTACAACTTTTAATAAAAATCTTTTACATGAACTCAATTTCAATAGCTTACCATACACCACAAGTGTAAACAGTTGCTTCTTTTTCTTGATACTAAACAAAAGCTTTTACAAAAACAAAAAACAAAAAAGCAAAAATATGTACATGATCCAATCATGTTTGTTTAACATTTTGACTGCAAACAAACATGAGATGTTCATGTGCAAGAATCATGTTGAGTCCTTCAGACATACAACAGATATCAAAAAATGGAAGGGTTGTGGAGAAGTTTTTTCTAGGTACATAAATATTCCACTTAGCGTCCAAACTTTATAGCCAAACCAAATTCTAGGAATATAATCAGAACAAAATATATCTTTAGAGCGCAGAAAACAAATGCACACCCCACACAAACACAAAGGTATCGGTTAACTTACTCCCGATACTATAATCAGCTGCCCTAGCTGCTTGCAGTCCTTCTCTCCCACTAATGCCAACCCCAATGTCAGCTTGTTGTATCATCCTAACATCATTTCCACCATCCCCAATAGCCAATGTTCTATAGTCGCATGATTTTAAAATCTCCACAAGCTGCAGAATATAAGCAGTACATAAATCAAATGGTCTTCCAATATTTCCTTTTGAACAGAATCACACAGACAATATCAAATACCAGTCAGTTCCATCATACAATTAAAGAACATTAATTATTCATATGACACATATTGCAGTATATTAAATACAGAGCTTCTACAATTGCAGAAAGATGTTCATAGTTTCGAAAGAATTCTGTATTCAATAGCATATCTATCAAGTAGAATTGTAAGAATCTATAACCAGCACGATTCAGATGCCCCTTAAAACCACTTAAAGAAATGGACGTGTACCGATGATGCTATATCAAGAAAATGAAAGTACCATGGCCAAATAAATCCTAGAATTCATCACGAATACTGTTCATTGTGATGCATGTCAACTTTAAACATTAGTTACACATCTAGAAAGATGCACAGGCAGCAAATCATCAATATAAGAGGGAAAAAGGAACCAACGTCTATTTTCTTATTTTTCAAGCCTTTTCTATTAGAGAAATCTAATTATTAAGCAATGAACTAGAAGTCAAGTTTACAAGATCAACATATTGAAAATGGGATAAGCTCATGTAGATCTGCCCCAATCTCAATAAAACCGACTAATTTCGAGGTGCCTCATTACTTCCGAGAGTTGAAGTAATAGGTAGAAATGACATGATTTGGACCCATGACTTTGCCTAGCCCATTTCCGTTCAGTATAAACTAGAGTTATGAGTTTGCTAGAAGAGGACTTCATTGATTAGGAAAACCTATGAAAGGTGAAGTGATAACAAAAGGAAAGACCCATTCTTTGGTGCTAGGTCCCTATCATTTGATGATGCCAGATGAATTGCTACAAACTCTGGGACAGAGTGAGGTCTTGGGAAGCTTTATGGGCATTGGTTTCTACTGAGTTTAGGGATTATTCGAATTCTTCTATAATGTTGGATTTGTTAGCAGCTGTGAAGTGAGACCAGTTTAGATATTTTTCTTTCTTTCTAATTTACCTCTTTGGGTGGTCTTTTATTGTATTTTCTTTTTTCTCTTCAGATTGTGGATTCCTTATCCACTCTTTGTATTAGCTTTCTTACTTAATAAAATTATGTTTCTCTTTTTAAAAAAAATGTGAATTGCTCTGTAAATGTGTATGGCTATCCCAACGATGAAAGTTTTCCAAGGGAACTGAGCACGCTACCATAAGAGAAGATTTTTCTAAAACGCATTTTAATTATCTTTGGGACAAATCTATGTCCAAGGCCAAAAACTGTCTCAGTTTCCTTTTCTTTTTCACAACACGGCTTAATGGGAGATATTGAAAGGAGACTGCTGTAAACTCGTAAACTACTGAGGGTAGGGATAATCGCCCAGCTCTTATTCAGTGCATATTTTCTTGCATAGGAAACTTCCCTTTTAGAACTGTAGAATACATAACTATCTGAGATTAAGTAAAAACAAAACTACTTACAACACTTAAAATTCTGCATCTATGGATCAAGCTTCAAAAGAAAAAATAACATAAGGAAAGAAAAATGAAATGAAACCAAAGAAACAAAAGCTAAAGAACACCTGAGCTTTTTGTGATGGCGTTACGCGACAACATATAGCAGTCCTTGACAATATTGCTAATTCAGTAAAATCTTTCCGATAATGCTTCAGTGCGATTTCAAGGGACCAGCCATCAATGGCAAATGCCACATCCTGTTAAGAAGGGAAAATATAAACTACAAAATAAAATAAAATAGGGAGATTAAAAAAAAATTAAGAAAGTTCTTCCCTGAAACTTTTAACAGAAGTCATTAGAACAAATTAAGGTGTAACCGCTACACATTTGTACCAAAAAGAAATATAAATATATATACACACATATATGCCTAATGTAATGCACACACTTTGCAGAAGTAATTCAGAGAAAAATATATATATTCACATTCAATCGCCTAAAATGCCTGGAATTGTAGCAGAACAGAATAATCACCAAAATTCTAGCATGGCTAACTAATTACGAATTCAGGATTTAGATTTTCTCATAGAATATCTGCAACTTCCCTTATATTGCAAAAGAAATAAGGAAACTTAAATGTATTATATATAATATAAGCCATCAGTAAACGCGGTACCTTAGGTTCTGAAGTTGTTATCCTCATTGTAAGTAAAACTCTCTCTAAACTTCTACGAACTTCATCTTCAGTTTTGCCATCAATTAACAAAAGCTGACCTTTTGGCTCTGTCAGAGAGTGAGGATGAACAAGCAAAGATTAATGGTGCAAAGAATATGTAGAAGTGGAAAAACCATATACTTCATTTGCATCTACTTCGTCACGTGGACCAGAAAATTTTGCACCATGCGGAAATTATCTTTTGGTTAATTTATATAAAAAGACCAAATGTAGTGAAATGATTAGAAATGAGCTTGACACTAAGAAGAAATACATGAGTTCTTAGGGTTTTTTATTTGTCTTGTTTGTGCCATCAACTTTGTGAATAATGTTGTTGTTATTGTTATACAATTCTTGCTTCTTCTTTTTTCTAGATCAATGGTGGGGGGTTGTTGAATTGCACCAATGTTGGTGCTTTGCTCAATTTGAAAAATTATATTATCTGAATTTAATTGGTTGGAATTCATTGGATTGCTTCTTAAAGCTTTTATTGGAATTAACCAATTTGCCTAGCCTAGATTCTCAAGAAAAAGAGGCATTAAAATATGAGTCATCAACAAGATAGTTATACACCTCCCTTCCTGCTTTCAATCAGCTATAAACAGCCTTACTCATTCATTGAATGGTTTGTCACAAAAAGTACACACAATTAAACTGGAACAAGTGCAAACTCAAATATACAATAAAGTGCTCCAAGAGAGATAATTTCAACTACCTGGGGAAATGAAATTGCATGAAAGAGCAATCTGTATGGCAGTATTCTGTTTGTCTCCAGTCAGCATCCAAAAATTTATACCAGCTTTTCTCAAGGTCTCAATTGTCTCCGGTACACCATCCTGAAAATTTAAATACCAACAAAATGATCAGTTCAAGAATCCAAAAACTACCAGGAAAAAATATTCAACACTAAGCAGATCATCTTTCCACAATCAGCAATCACTAAAAATTTGAGCAAACCTACATGTAGGAAGAATTATATTTCAAAGCTCTATGGTAACATTCACCTGTAGGCGATCCTCTATGGCAGTAACTCCAAGAACTTCAAAGTCATGTTCTAATCTTTGACAGACCTCAGCTAGTCTCCACTGCAAAAAAAATTGTTATATTAGAGGAGGAAATGTATAGATGCACATAGATGTGTATTAGTGTATGTACATACCCAATCACAAATGTAATGGAAAATATGTATGTAACAATACATACATAAATAATCACATATTAGAAACACACATTCAGATGTGCACTTTACCTCCCTATCAACCAATGTGCTGCTAGCCTCTTTAAACATCAAAGACCATTCTTGATATTCCTCTTCTTTTAGTTCACGCCAAGCAAGACATAGCGTGCGCAATCCCAATTGAGCATATTGGTCAACAGCTTCAATAAATGTCCTTGTTTGCTGTCCTGAAGTATAAAACTGGGATTACTGAATGACAATGTAATTGATATACAGTAACAAAAAAGTTCTTTTCAATGTAATTGACATGTCCCTGCTCTTTTCTTTTTCCTTTTTTTTTGGAAAAGAGACGATCTGTAGTAAAGGAAAAAATTATGTACATGCACATGGATGAGAAGACCACAGGTAACTGAAGAAATAATTAGAGCAAAAAAAACCTAAGTTGACAACACATTTCACATCATCAGAGAACAAACTGAACCACAATTAAACAAATCACAAGAAATTATCACGCGACCACAGCTAACAAATCCAACAGAATTGACAAATAAAGAATCCCCCTAAAGTCTGCATAAACTGATGCCAACAATGCTGATCAAAATACTATAGCGGAAAGATCTTCCAGACCTAACCCTTTGGAATCCTCGAAAAATCTTCTATTACAGTCCATCCAAATTACCCAAAGATTGCAAACATCCAATCCTGCCCATCCCCAAAGACTTGAAACACCCCTTTGGAATGACCCAGCACTCATTAATTTCCTTAAACAACTTCCACCACAAATTTAAGGATACGGACAGTGGAGAAACACTTGATCCACACTCTTCTCATCCTCTTTATGAAAGATGTATCAGTAAGGAGGAAAAAAAAATTGTAGGGCCTTCTCTTCTGTATCTGATACAGGTGTTAACCCTCTCACAAGCCTCCTACCAAGCTAAAACTTTAACTTTCAGTGGAACCCTTGACTTCCAAATGTGAGTATAAGGTGGCAAGTGAGATAGAACTGCTCTGATGCATAAGAAGCTATTATAAGATTTGCAAGGGAATCTCCCTCACCAATCTATCTTCCAACTCGTAACATCTGCTATTGAAGGAAACAAGCGAGCACCTTCCAGTGAAGCAAACTCTTCCACCTCCAAATAATTAAGACTCCTCCTAAAGCCTAAATCCCAATTTTATAAGGAAAATAGATAGCATCTCCATTTAAATACTTTGATGATGTTTTCTAGAAAGAGAATGCAACATGGGAAACAGCATCTACAGAGTAATTTCCTCCAGCCAACAATCCTCTGAAAATATTACCTTTCCCAGTTACCCACCACAATAGTAGACTATTCTAATCACTAGAGATGACAATACATATTCAAATGACACCCTAAAAACCCTCACACTATGAACACATATAATCCATATAAAGTCTTGCAGAGGGCAACACCGGTTATAAGAATCAACATGTGACTGACTTGTCGGTTATCATCAAATCTCAGAAGCTAGTAGGATAATATATGATCCATATTAAGTCTGCCGGGCAAGGCCAGTTATAAGAATCAACATGTGAATGACTTATCATCTATGTTGCACTGATACGGATACGGGTACGGCGATACGATACGATACACCGATACGGCAAATCTCTAAAAAGTGGATACGGGTATGGCACCGATACGGCTATTAAAATAATATAAAAATAAAAAATCATAAATATACAAACATATATATGTAAAATTATATATTATATATGTGTGTGCGTAAAATTAGCATTTTGGGCCATTTTTTCTGGTTATTTATGTTTTTCTAGGCCATATATGACTTGTTTCAGTTTTTGGGCTGGGCCCAAATGAATGCATCAGACTTAAGGTAAAAGACAATTTTTTTAACAAAGGCCACCTAACATGTAACTAAAACGCTGCGTATTGTAATTAGGGCAACATCATCTTCTTCACTAGTTAGCCGCCTCAGCAACTGTCTGCAACTGCAGATTCGCAGCAGCTGCAATCTGCAGGCGCAAGTTCTTTTCTTCTTCATTCTTCCTTCTTCCTCCTTTTTCTTCTTCTTCACTTTTGGTTGCCGTCAAAGTTACCCCTTGATGTATCGGGGCAGTATAGCCAGCGTATCGTGACCGTATCAGTGGAGTATCAGAGCCGTATCGTAAAGTCAACATCCCAGAAAAGCCTACAATACGCCATGTGGCGTATCGGATACGTATCGATGCCGTACCGTATCAGGGCCGTATTGGATACAAGCATACCCCCAAAATCCGGCATATCGGTGCAACAGAGCTTATCTCAAATCTGGGAACCTAGTTTGGAAGGGCATCCCTACTAATACATTTAACATTTTTTCATAGACAAACTTTTTGAAAAGTGATGAGTAGTACTAAGTAGAATTCTCAAAGTACATATTACTAAAAAGAAAGAAAAAGAAAATCTATTACCAGCGCATGCATGAGGGAGAATTGCTTCATCTGCTCCTTTTGACAAAAGGATAATCCTTCCATTTTGGCAATCCTTCACCACTACTGACATTCTTTTCCGATCAGAAGTGAACTCCAGAATTTCCAGGGCTTCATATTGAATTGTAGAAGCATTGAACTTGATCTCTGCAATTTATTAGTGAAAATTATATCATCTTTCCCACAAGTAGAACCAATCTACTGCAATAGCCAAAATCTTTTACCAAGAGTATTTGAATTTTTATTGACAAAAACCATATGTAGCTGAGCCGCAGCATGAACAAGAGCATCCTCATCTTGAGATTGCGCTTTGTACAAGATACTTCCACTTTTGCTACAAACAATAGACGAGGTGCATACAATAAGTGCATCAAAAGTAATTAATGTATGCTTTTGTTTTAGACAAAAAATCTCAGAACCTCAAATCCAATCAGTAACAGAAAAATGTGAGGGTTACCTTCGAATAGGTATGACTGTATTACATATTGCCATAACTGTAAGGAAACGTATAACATCTGAAGAACAACTGGCAACAGCATTTATGAGCTCCTCATCTGCATGTCAAAGGATTGAATTTATCAGAAACTGAAGTTCATACATTGTTCTGAAAATATGAAAGAGGTCCTAAAATTTGTCAAAAAAAAAAAATCCATCTGTACAAATAAGCATCTCCTCTGTTTGTAACAGAATATGCTTCATTGCACTTAATGTTCCATTTAGATTGATGATAGGATACACGCCTAACAGAGCGACAATTTCACAATCCTACAATAACCAAAAGGAAAATAAAATAGTGGAACAAATCTTTATATAACAAATGTTAGACCCCCTAAGAATATCAGAAGGCTGCCTCACTAGATTTTCATAGCAATGACAGGGTGGAATTATAATTATAAGTCCAACCTCATTTGACGGCTTTCTTCAATATTTATCCCAGCTTCTACTACCAGAGACGCAACCAGGAAACATGGAAAAATAATTAAAGGGAGACTTATTTATAAAATATTGTCAGCAACTCATGCCCTACATATATGATATATGAATATTTCTGAACTACCAGAAGTCAACTCTTTAAGGGAGAAACCCATTTAGCCAACTCATCAGTAAAGGCATATCCAAGTGGCCCATATTTGAAATTCATTCGTATAATCTATTAGCTACCTCATATATCGGGATAAGAATGATTTAGTTATATTTTTGCCATCTCATGTTACATAATATCTTTACAACAAATATGATTTAGTTATATTTTTGCCATCTCATGTTACATAATATCTTTACAACAAATCTAGAGGTTCAAATACAAAAAATACACATGACAATAAACAGGAAAGCAAGGAAAAGTTCCAAAAATAGAAAGAACCAAACCTTTTAAGGCATTCCCATTTTCATTCCCATAGAAAATTCCATTGATACAACATCTTCTAAATATCATTTTGTTTTCGGTTAAGGTACCCGTTTTGTCAGTCAAAATGTACTCTACTTGTCCCAGGTCTTCACTTATTGCTGTACTGCCACATAAAACATACACCTCTTATATACAATCACAATCTAACTTGATTATTTTATGAAATAAAAATGAGTGGCTTTGTTCTTTTAATACCACTTCAACTTACTTTGTTGCATGGGCTGGAGTACTCGTTTCTTGGTCAATCATTTCATTATCCCAATCAATAAACTTCGCATACAAGCTCTTCACAAGGTCGAGAGATACCTATGAGGACAAAACATTTCATTATTTTAAAAAGCAAGGAGTGCAGTCCACAAAATTGACCTGCAAAAATTCATTAATAATCTGCAGTTACTATAAAGAACACAGATTTAGAAGCATTAACTATTAAGAATAAATATCACCTTAATAGTTAATACATCCAGACTAAGAAAGACATAACAGGCTACCCCAGACAGCCTGCTATTCAAACTTATGTTGAAATTTAAAAAACTTTGTTCTTGCAGCAATTAATAACTTGTTATATAGAACTCAAACTCATAACAGCTACAGTTCTTTAGAGTTGATAAATTTCAGTTCCTATGCTTTTAATTTGAACTGATCTTCAACTACAAATAAAGTATTAAAAAAGAAGAAGTTAAATTTCATTAGATCAAAACAAACTCTTACTTATAAATTAGTTGTTCTCTATATATTTAAAATGATGAAAAAATCTTTTGCACATTATTTACTAGTATATTGGAATTTATTTTTCAAAGTTTACTTTCTTATAACTATTTGTTTGATAAAAAGTTGATTTTGGGTGTCACATAAGCCGTTCTTATATGGGAATGAGAGATGTTTATTGACATTTCCTATGTCAACTGTGGGAGTTGGAAATCGCAAATTATATAGGAACAGAAATGTCCAGGCGAATTGTAATTCAAACCGATTTGGTAAAACCAAACCAAAAATTTCATCAATTGTTCACAATACCACCTAGATTTCCTGCCAAGAAAGTACATCCTTTAAGGATTGGCTCCCTCATTATATGCATAAACAAGTGCAGTTGAAAAAACTCTTCTCAAACAGTTCTACTTCCCTAATATCATGTTTGAAATTTTTTTGGGGCGTTATCTACGATTTGTAAGAGTTTTATGTCCATACATGAGAGAAAGACCATTCTTTCACTATCCTATCAACTAATTCCAATCCCTGGGACACATATATTCTTGGGAACTTGGTAACATGAAAGCGAGTATGTCCTTTCAATCAGTGGAAACACGATTTCACGGCATTGACACATATCAGAAACATCTGCCATCCAAAATGAGGAAAAGATGGGGTCTTTGTAAATGTACTTCCTCTTCTTGTTGTTCATCATCATCATTATTTTGGTTGTGGTAGGTAGCAATTTGGTTAGTTGTCCATGCTGTTGGGTAGAGGTATAAAGTTTACCCTTTGAATTTTTAAATTTCTTTTTCAAACTTTATTTATTTTGTTGGGTAGAGAGGTACATAGTTAACCCCTAGATATATTGTCACTTACTGCACTGCCCACGAGTTACCTATTTAAAATACAAAACAGAGAAAATAACCATTTTACCAATATTCTGATTTTTACAAGCAAAAAATATATCAGGGAACTAATAGTTAAAAACCAAAAACAAAAGAAAAGAAAAGATGAAAGTCCTAAGATCTTTTTCTATAAGAGAGTCTTAAGCTCTTAAAAAAACATGTTCTCCAAAACAGGCCTTGGCTGCATGTCAAAAAAATGGCAACATACTAAACCACGGGACAACAATGCAGACAACCAAAACTATCAGCATAAAACTCACAAGCTTACCTTAATAGATATGGGTATCATGATGGAACATAGTAGTTCAAATCGAAGAGGGATTACTAATAGTTCGTACCACGGACCTTCCTCTGGGTATAAAACATACCATTGCTACAAAAAGAACAAAAAAAGAAAATTGGGTATATGATTGATGATAAGATTCAATAGACGAGAAAGGTAAAAGACGTTTTAAAAACCAATTAGTGTACATGTATATGAAAATTTGAGAAGAACAATGTGCTTTCAGATAGGGCATGTAAAAAACAATCAAATCAGAGTTGAGTCACTCTCGGCTAAAAAAATCAAGTAGACAAGATAATGCTTTAAAAAATTGAAGATGACAATCCTCACAATAATACCACTGCAGATACACGCCCAGAATAAATTAATCAAAATCACTCAAAACATAATTTTGTCTGTCAAATCAATTCTTAACTAACAGGATAGACCATATTACTTCACTTATTCAAGCGAAAACTTTGTAGGGAACAAAACTAGCCCGTAACTGCGGAAAAAGCTTGAAATCATCTTAGGAAACCAATGCACACACGCAATTAATAAGTTCACTGTTTAATTGGCAGTATGATTATAATTCATGAATAGCTCAATTCGACCATTCCACAACTTTGAAGAAAATTATCTTATTAAAATAGACTCGATAGTTTTGTTAAGAGAAACACAAATATTTTATTTGTAATCTACAAAGAGAAGTACAGCAAACTGCAGACAAGCTGCCCACTGAATACAACATAAATAACCTGACAACTTCCAAGAGCATCAAAACCAGTTTCAATTAAACCAAAAAGTAAGAACAATTCCCAATCCCCCTCAACTTCCATAATCCCAGTAGTTTAAGTCGCTGGTGATGTATTGAAACTAGTTAATGATAGACAAGCAGTGGCCATAAAGCGCTTCCTATCATGATTCATGAAAGCCTTTATTAGTATGATAGAAGGTGAACTGAAACTCCTATACTCAGTGAATCATATGTGATCATTTAGTTCACTGTCATCTTTGATCAATATATAGTCTGCACCTCTAAAACATGTACACTCAACTGTTGCATACAAAACTAGTTTTTATAGTCAAACACTCGAAGAGAATTGCAATCTTTCAAGTTGTGACATACCTTCCTTGCTTCTGTATCTTTCCATACATTACCAGCAACGCCCAGAACCATCACCACCACTATTTGGAAAACAAATATAGCTCCAGTCAACTTGTCAATCATGGCATCAACAGCTGTAAGCTTTGGCTCAGGTATGCCCCCACTCATACCCAGCTTGGTTTCATTGCCTAAAAGATAGAACAGAATTAAAGAAGAGATGTAAATCAACTACTTTAACTGATGAGATCATCACAAGCATAACAACATAAAAGAAGAGTACTTTCATTGGATTTGGTTCGCAAGATAAAGACTCTTATAAAATTATGGTTGTTTGGCCAGAAAAGTTAGTAACAAAAATTATACTCATAACATTTCTTCTATTTTCTCAAAAACCCCATCAAATTTTCACGATAAGATTTGTGGGAAAGCTAGGTCCTGTGGTAAAATTGTATTGCATATAGCTCACATCCTTCCTGCTAAGCAAGACAGGAAACATATAGGAAAGTTAATTTCCCCCACCACTTTCCTTTCCTTGTCAAGTAAGCAAAGCGCAGCAGGAAATGGACGAAATTTGAAAAGAAAAGAAAAGAAATCATATTTATCATGCTGGCACCAGGTAGTACCAAATCTACAATTGAAGGGGTAGGCTAAACTTAAATTGTTAAATAGCTTAAATAAATCTATGCATTCCTTCACTGCATCCAACAGGATCAACATGCAACCCAAATCCCTTTCTTTATTTTACAGTGTCAACCAACAAAAAGTAGGACAAACTCATAACCAAAAATCTGTTTATCACCTTTTAAGAGGTCAATTTCCCCCCACCCCCTTTTCTTTTTTTTCAGTCAATTTCCCTCTTGAACTATACAAAACTGGTCAATATACCCACTACCATCATATTCCTAGAAAATCCATCCAAGATGCGGTCACACGTGACTCACTTTTGATGGCCTCTTGGTTATTTCGCGTCATATGTCATTTTGGAAAGTCAGGTGCTCATCACTTCCTCATTTTAATGACTTTTAGGGCCACTATTTGTAAAGGATATGGCATGAAATGACTAAAAGGCTTTCAAAAGTGATAACATGTAACTTTATTTGATGGCATCTTGAAGAATTGCCAGGACTCTGACGGTGGAGGGTAGATTGACCAGTTCTGTAAAGTTCAAGGGGGAAAATGGCTGAAAAATGTACCAAGAAATTAAGTACTCAATGTCAAGAAAGAAAATGTTTGTCAATTCTAAATATGTTCAACAACTTCAATTCTTAGTAAATTTTACACCAAGAATTAGAAAGAAAAAAAAGTCCAGATAAAAGGACACAAATAAAACAAACTAGCATATGATTAGCTAACTTGACATTTTGTTTATAAGTACTTGCCAGTGTAGACTGCTACTCCACAGGCCCACTCTGTATTCCGCAAGTAACATGACTGAAGTAGTGTGTTTTTTATGGTTAATGGGCACAGGTCGTTATCAATAAATGGGGGAAACAACCGCAGATTTGCATCAAATCTTCTGATGTCCTTATCAGGATTAGGACACTCAATTAAACCCTGCATGGAAACAGTATTGACAAGTAAATAATAAAAAATATGATAATATGATGATTAAATATACCAACAGAACAAGAAATCCTCTACTTGTGATTATTAATTAGGTATGTGAAAATCTTGCCTTAATTTTGTGCAACAATTCAAGATCTATCCCCATGCAAGCTGGGGGTATAACCCTGGTCTTCAGATCAGTTTCTCCATCTAGGGCAGAAGTCTGCAAAATACGCTATCTTATTAGGTCCGTCAAAGAGAGCAAAAACATATTAGGTCCTTCAAATGCTTAAGGACATCATACTTGCAACAAAGTAAAAGAAAAGGAAAACAATGTAATGACTTAATTGTAGAGTTGCAGTCACATTTAGACTTACTCAAATCATAATTCAGAAAAACTAAAAAAAATAGAGCCCAACATAAACTCTTTTAGAATTTCATCCAATTATGTTTTTCATGCTTGCTTGAATATTTGGTAAGATTCTAAAATTGTGAGTCCTCTTGGCTTTCAATGGAACTGTCTTAACTAATTTCATATATAGCGGGAAACGTTCTCTTTGAATGTGGACCATTGATCATGTTGAACATATATATATGTCCACACACAAACATTATATTGAGGGATCCCTTAAATTATGTTATTAAAGGATCGCATTGTAGGTCCATCTTGAAATGTGGTTTAATGATCCAGACCGTCCATTTTTCAAGTCCATTCAAGGGTCATACATGCAAAAAATCATCTCTTTAAATGGTTTCCCATTTGCCTAATTTTGGCAATGATGATTCTTGAATGGAGATTTAAAAATTGGACAATCAGATCCTAGAACTACACTGGGAGGTGCACCCCCACAATGCGTCCCTCAAGTCAGAATCGTACTTGAATGATCCAAACCGTCTATTTTTAAAGTTCTCATTCATAGATCATACTTGAGAAGAAAAAATAGATAAATTGTAAACCATTAAGACATCTAATTGTGATAATATAAATAGACAAAAACGGCTTTTCAGAAAGAAAAAAAAAAACACTACAATGATTAAATAGTTTCTAGTTTGGAAGATTTTTTGCAAAGGCCATCTTTTAGGGAGACCTCAATAATTAATGGTTCGGGTCATTAAAATAAAATACATTTTGGGGCCCTACAAAGGTGACCCTCCTTAAGATAGGTCCCCTTAGACGAGAATCTAGAAGGGATCATGTTTTTTGGAGCCATTCTACAATGCGGTTCAGTGATTTGAACCGTCATAAGTTTTACATCCCCATTTAAAAATTATGCCTGCCAACAAAATGGAAAATAGTTTGACCATTCAATTATTATCATGAACATTTTAGTTTTAATTGGAACACTGTGTTAGCCTATTTATTTGGTCATAATAAGATAACTTAATGATCTTTCATTTTATTGAAGTTTTATATTGTTGCTCCTTGAATTGATACTAACAAATGGGAGGTTTGGATTACTGCAGCGGATTTAGAGTTAGGCTCACATGTGACCTTGTAGGACATACGATCCATTGTATTTCAATGATCTGAATGATCAATTTTTTAGGTCTTCCCTCAAATATCATCTCTGCAAAAAGTCACCCATATATCGGAAAACATATAACCATTTGATTAAATGGTAGTCATTTTAGTGTTTTTTGTGGACACACAATGTTTTTCTATTTATTTCGTCACAATTAGATATCTTAATGGTTTACGATTTGTCTAATTTATTTCAAAGATGATCTATGAATGAAGAGTTGAAATATAGACGGTTCAGATCATTGATATACAATGTGGAGTGGGCCCTACAAAGTGTCCCCTCAAATAAGCTTATATTGTATATATATATATATATATATAGAGAGAGAGAGAGAGAGAGAGAGAGAGAGAGAGTTAATAAAATTTCTACTTAGAACTTTGCCAAATTCACAATAAGAATCAGACAAATGGTTGGATTATTACCTCTACATAGCACAGGCCTTGTGCTTCTGAGGTGCCAATCAAAACAAGATCACAAGGCACCTCATCATTCTCTCGAAGCCAAACTATGTTACCAACACGAATATCCTGCGCTTTTATCTGAGAGTAGATGAAACCAGACAAAGAAAAAAGAAACATCAAGCTATTAGTTCAGCAAAATCTAAGGAAAAGTGGATGACAAATATCTAATCCATGAGACTGTTGAATAAATAAAAAAATTGAGAACTAAAGATTATATCAATACCACCTGGACTAGGGGCCCTGTTGCAAATTGCAACCTTGAAAAAAATTAATCACACTTGCTACCTTAATTTCTGGAAATGTGCCTGCCACCTATGACTAACTCCGTATCTTTAAAACGAGTGTGCAACTATATTATGGATGTCAAAATAGGTCACATATGAATCACGTGCTTTCTTTTTCGGTGGAATTTGCAACAGGTATGGCATAGTGTAATTTTCCAGTTTTCTTTTATTGGTCTGTGAGTTATTTTTTGTTGTTCCCATATTAACTCCTAAAACGGAGAGTTTCTTACAGTACATGAAGGAAAAAAAAGAGGGAGACCAAAAAAATAAATAAATACTTCCATAACCAAACAGGTCACTAATCTTCATGAACCAGTTTAAATGACCTCATACGTCATAAGACTCCTAACATTAGCATTGATCTATTATTCTTCGGTGTCTACATCTTAACATGATTGCTCTTATTGGGTATTGGGAACTCCTTTCAGTGCCCCGCATCTAGTATAATGACATCTGCTCCACTAAATGATACATAAGTACAAATATACTCATTCCATCTTTTCTTCTAACTAAGTTTTCTACTGTTCATAAAGGTTACATCCTGAGGTACATGGTTAACATTTATTCCTTTTTCTTTTTTATTCAGTTCTTCACTGTAAATCTAGAGGTGGAAGATTAAAACTTATCAATCTGTTCTTACTAGTATTTCTATCTACTACCTTTCACTTTTTCAAATTGCTGTTGAAGTGTCAAAAAGAATTGAATGTTTAATGAGAAATTTTCTGTGGGAAAGAATAATGGAAGGGAAGAAGGATCATTTGGTTACAAGGGACTGAGCAATGCATTTGAAGGAAACGGGGGGTTTAGGTGTTGACAATTTAGTAAGGAAAAATGAAGCTTTACTGGGGAAATTGTTAGGATTTTGGCTCGTCAAATATGTCCTAGTTGGTTTAGGATTGTTTTAGGAAAATTAGAGGTATACCGATTCTTGTCCTAGAGGGATTAGGAAAGAATTTCAGTTTTCCTTATTCAATTTAGGTTTGGATTTCTAGATGTCTATTTGGATTTGGATAAGTGTAATTTCCTAACCACTTAGGAACAGGAATTCAATCAGCCTTGGGACATGTAAGAAAACTCTATATCTATAAATAGGGTGCGGCAGGGCTTATTCTAGGGAGGAAAAACAGCCAGAGACAGCCGAGAGTTTTGAGATTAGTTCTAGGGTTGCAAAAGTTCTGTAATCTCTATTATTAATCAAAGGAGTGGTGATTTCTCTACCTAGAGAAATCACAACTGGACGTAGGCAAAAGTTCTGCCGAACCAGTATAATTCTTGTGTGTTTCTAACTTTTCTAATATTTGCTAGTTTAGTCTATTGCTGTCGGTTACATTAAAGAACAAGATCTAGTGTGTGGATTATTTTAACAGAAATGGTTATGGAGGCTTTCACAAGAGAGCTCTTTGATATGCTGTAGGTGTAAATAGGGGTTGAATGATGAGGTCTTCATTCTTTGACATATTTTGTCAATTTGGGATGGGAAACGGACAAAGAGGGGAAACAGCTTTCTGCAATCTCTTTCCTCGTTTACACAGGTTATCCCTTTTCCTTTGAGCTGGGATTTGGGGTTTAGAAGAAATCTAAATTATCAGGAGGCGGGGTAGCTTACTGAGTTAATTGGCTGTCATAGAAAATGTGTTGTTGGAGTCATTGGGAGTCTTCTCATGTAAATCCTATTCAAAACAGCTGATAGGCAAGGGTTTAGGGTTTAGATTTAACAAGGCTTGATACCATGCTCTCATCCTTTAAGTCAGAATCCTCCATCACAATTAACTATAAGAAAACAGTAGTATTGTGCTACTCGTTCAAGAATAGGAAAAACAAACGAACTCAGGAAACCCAAGGAAAAAAGCAAGAAGATAAGAACGCCAAGAATTAACGTGGTTCGGCTATATGGCTACGTCCACAGGACAAAACAACAGATCTCCACTATATGAATAATGGGTACAACAAATTATCTTATCAAGCCTCTAGATTCAAGACTTGATGAACAACTAGAAAGAACAAGACAACAAAAAAAGACTCTTATCTCTGTTCTTATCTCTCACACACACTTTGCCCTTCAATATTCTCTCACTCTAACTTTTTGAATGGTAATTAATATTCTCTCACTCTAACTCCCTTCAATATTCTCTCTCTCTCTCTCTCTCTCTCTCTCTCTCTCTCTCTCTCTCTCTGTGGAATGGAATTCCGAATATTGTTCTCTCTTGCTTGTTGATGCTGATGCTTGTAAACTAGCACATCAGATCTCCTTATATAGCCATGATAAAGGCCTTCATCAATTAGGAAATCTAATACTAATAGGAATCTGCTTACCAAGTATTTTAAGCCCTCCTCAATTGGGAAAACAACACCAATTAGGAATAGGATTCTTATTCTCCAAGACTATTAGTCCTAATAAGCTTAGGAAACTCATCATGGCTGGAAAATCCAACAAGTAGTTGAAATCTCAGGAACTGCTAATACATGAAGAGGATTAAAGAATGCCAATCAATACTAAGCAAGCTAACCCACCTTATAGATTGACAACAACTGTTAATTGACTTTGTTATTCTATTTAATTTCAGAAGTTAAACAACATTAACTGCTGAAAAATAAAATAGGATTGAGAAAGTGTAATACATGTTTCTTGATGCCTTGCCTAACAACCCAAACTTCTTTCTCATTTGCCTTCTTGTCTGAGAGATATCTGTTGTAATCATCCCATGCCTCTTTCGTTGCAGAGACTGCAAAAATGAAGATAAGCGGGCCCCATGTACTGGCAGGATTTACTGGAGTAATAAGTGACCATAGCTGAAGACAAGCAATCAGCAAAAAATACTGATTCATGAAGCGGCTGAAAACAAATGTAATAATTGTTAGAGAAGCGGGGATGGGTGCGGGAAGACATCTCAAAATCTTTATGTTTATACATTCAGCCTATATACCAGATTTGTGAACAAAAAAGGTGACTTTAAAAAGGGACAAACAAAACAAATTAGAAGAAGAAAAAAGAGCTGAGAGCAAGACCACAACAATTAAAACCAAGGGGATACAAATCATAAAATTAGCAAAACTTGTGCCCCATATTATCCACAATATCATAACATGCACCACAACAGTAATGAAATATCCAGAAATTATTGATGGAAAAAAAGAACACCGCATTTTCCTTTATATAATTAAAGAACCATCATATTATCCCCAATATCTCCATATATGCTATAATGGATTCAAGAAAAGCTTAATTGCAGTGAAGTCCAATAAAGTGAGAGATCTTTCTGAGTCTTAACGCATTGCAAATTAACTGAATGAACTCCGCTGAATTAACCCTCCCAAATAAAATTTTCAAACATATAACTAACCAATAGTTTATTCAACACATATAAAAACAAAAGTATCAACTCCTAAATCACCTGAACTGTTCCCATAAATTCTTTGGGAGAAAGTTCAACAAAGTATACTTTCTATTTGATATGCGATTGTCACAGTAAAGATGGTGCGATGATTCATCGTCATTGATGTAGATGTAGCGCTTCATTGCTGAATTACAAGCACATGGCGAGGTTCAAATGTTATTTCCAAGTTCACTACAGTGCTTGGCAGCATGTAGAAGCTCCATACAAAAAACGAGGGACTGAAAGAAAAAAAATGAATGAATCAGACTGTGAACAAGAATATCAGATATTTTATACCGGGAACAAACACTAAGATGGAAACTAAGTAAGGAGTTGCCTAATTCGCTCACCCCCTACGAATTTCGATCTGGATCGAGCGTACCCAATCACGGTACGGTATCGATCTGGAACGAAAGATTTAACGACTCAGTTCCAGAGGCGAGAACAACACATGATAGACGAGGTCGCTGCTCCGCAGACGAGCAAACGAGGGTACATGAGGGAGAGGGCAATAACTGATGAACCCACGTTTGATTCTTGGTCCCTCGGCATAAAGGAGAAGAAAGATATTGGGTTCGGAGAGGACTTTTTTGGACGAATGGATTCGAGGAGGACAGTCCAACCCAGGCAAAAGGCCCCCTGGTCTCCCAATCAGCTCCAGCGGTGACATCCACCCTGGGCAAGAGTTGGGGTCCATCAAGCCCGGGCAAGGCCCAAGGTAAGATAGCCCGAGCTGCTGTATGAGAGTGCTTCCATCCTCCAGCACTGGCAGGACAGGGCCCAAGCCCAGGCGCGCGCTTCCAGCAGGCCAAGCTTGTCCAGGCGAGCTGCGGGTCCCACATGATCGGGCCAGCCAGCAAGAGAAAGCAGACCGAGATCAAGCCCAAAGGGCGCTGACATCCGCCAACGGTAACACGCCACATGGCTCGTTCTAGTCACTCAGATGGTTTTTTTACTTAAATTCAACGGCTGTTCTTTTTTTTGGCATAAAAAATCTGGAAAAAATTTTGAAATTTTTTTTAAAAATTACCAATAAATTCTGAAATTTTTTTTCTATAAATACCTACCAATGTTGTTCACTTTCAACACCAAATCCTCATACATTTTCTTCTCCTTCTATTATTTTTCACTTTCTACACAAAATTTTCTTCACTTTCAATTTTCATTTTTATTCACCATCTTATGGCATCTTCCATCGAAGCCGAAGGGTCGTGGACAAACTATCAAAAAGGTCAAAATCTTGGCAACAAGGTAAAAAAATTAATTGTCGTTTTATTCAATTTAATGTAATTCTTTTTATATTTTCTAGCATTTCCAATTTAATTTTTTTCATACATTATTCAAGGCAAAACAAAAAAAACAAAAAAACCATTACACATGGCTCCTCAAGTGAACAATATACACAATCAGTTCTCTTGATGCCTTTCGTGTCGGAAATAATGGCACTATTACATCATCCGAAGAAAAATACTCCCCTACGTCGTTGTCCGGTGGAACCACCTCCGTCAATGATCGAGTCGTCCTTGTACTCAATTGTGTCGGACTATGAGGACCAAGAGTATGTCAATTGTATGATGAGTGAGTAGGTATTTAATTGTATGATGAGTGAGATGTGAATTTTATAATAAATATGGACATGTGGCAACCGAAAATTTTATTTTATCTTAAATTTGAGATGTGAATTTTATAATAAATATGGACACGTGGCAACCGAAAATTTATCCGAAATATGAGATGAGAATTTTATATAATAAAAAATGACATGTAGCAACCAAAAATATTCTCCAAATTAATTGTTTAGGTAAAAAAAATAAAATAAAAAACCAAAAGTGAATAGTATTTGCCCTTTGCCATGGCAATGGGTGGAAACACACCTTGTTTTTTGCAAGGGCTGCCACTATTCATGTGAATAGTAACAGCCATTGCCTCCTCTTGCCCTTTGACATGGCAAATGGATGGAAGTACTTTGAGGACGTTGATGTCAATGAAGCAAAAAAAAATTATTGAAAAAATTCTGAAAAATTACTAATCCTCATAACGACGTCGTCGCTCACACCATTAGAGCCGTCGTGAGCCCTCTATCAAGTTGGTAAAGAGAAGGTACACACTAGCTCTTTCCATGGCTATCTAATCGGTTTAATTATGTTTATTGTGGAATAAATTCCATAATTGATTGGAATTGTGAAGTTCAAGAGAGAAAGTTATGACACTTGTCACATCAATGAAAGACCCAATGTGTCAACTTTATTTGCTTCTCGTTGTGCAGGAGGCAAAACTGTTCCACAATGAGTGAGCATGGTACTTTGGATGGAGGTTTATTGCTGCAGGCTTAATTTTGAACCATATGTATACTGTGCTTCCTTACCAAAAAGGAAAGGGGAGAAGTAGGATAAGAAATCCTGCACCTCTAACGTATTTTGTATATGCCCAATATTTTCATTAAAAACCAAAAGAAAAAAATAACTCAGGAGAAACAAAAGGAAGCTTTTTAAAAATAAATTAGCATGAAATATTCATATACCATGCTCACATTACTTCTGGTTGTAGTACATTAGATCTTGAGGTAATGTGAGCTATTTACAGCAAAATATGTGTGTGTGTGTGTATATATATATATATACTTAAACATTTACAATTTTGAAAACAAGTGTTGAATCCATATATAGATAGTCAATCAAAGGCACGTATAGTATAGATGTAGCCACCTAATGCTGAATCATTATAAAATAAAGTGGAACTTGGAAACATAGATAGATATAACTCATGATTGATTAGTTGAGTAAAATGAATCTCTCACTATAAGTATCACCGCACTAATAAGAATCGATAATTTTGATTTCGGTATCAGTAACTTGGTGTGACTGAAGATCATATAAAAGCAATTTAACTTCGGAGCTTATATATTCCAACGGCCTAGCCATAAGAAACTTTTCATTTGGTTTTAATGAATGGAGACTTATAAATAAACCCAAAATGGGTGAAGTATTTATAAAGAATGACAAAATAAAAGTGATTCGACAATAATGCCCTTATCCATTTCTATATTGCCTAAGGAGTCTTGCTTTTATTCTTTTTCAGTTGATGCTGTATAGAGCTAAAGGGTCTGGATTTTCTTGCTTTGGAATGCTGCATCGTTCTGCTGTGATGATTTCCTCACATGAGGTGCTGATGCTGATCATGCGGGCTTCACATGGAGTTCATGCTTCTAACATGTTATCTATATTGTTGTTTCCCTCTTTTCGGCCGGGTAGGTCGATTGAAGGAGTTTTTGGTCCTTCTTCTTTTAGATTGCGTAGGCGTGCCACCACCAAGCCACTGACTTGCTTGAATGGAAAAGGTTGGATTGTTGTGTTCACGCTTCTGACTTCTAACCAGTCGATTGATCAGCCAAGCAAGGAACCTCCTCTTGGCCTAGGTTCTTTCACTTCCTCGGGGTCGAGGATGGTTAGGTTTCGTATAGGTATTTTGGTATTTTTGAGATTTTTAATGATAACGATGCAAATTAAATTAAAGGATGCGATTAAACTTAGAGACGAGAATTGAAGTGCGATAAAATAAATCAAAGCAATAGATGAACTTAAATTAAGTGAAGAACGAAATAAGAATGATATAAATGATAAAGGCAATAAAATAAAGTAATTTGAAATTAAATTAAGCTTAAAGCAAATTTGATAACAATTAACAATAAAGTGATAAAATTGAATCTTAAAACAACGTAAAGGAAAATACAAGAAATTAAACTTACACTAACGAAAGTGAAGAACTGAGCTAGTCTACTTGCTTGGAAAACAAAAACCTAGTCTAGGGATAGAAAAATTGAAAAATAAAAAGTAGGTTTTTGTGTCTGATGTCGGGTCCCTTTGCTCTTTGTCTGAAGTAGTTTATATAGGGGCATTTGTCAGCCCATGGGCTGGCCATTAAATGGCCAAAAGGTCAGCCTCGTTTAGAATCTTTCCTTGTGTGGCTTCCTAAATTCATGGAATTGATTCGAATGAGATCTTTGGATTGCAAATCTGATCAATCAATTCTCTCCTCCTTAGGAACGTTCCAGATTGACATCAACTCTCTTTGATTGCTTTCCTTGGATGGATCCTGTCACGTGCATGAAAATTTTCGGAGTTTCTGGACCCACTTTTGCGGGTTGGGCTTGGACCTCCGAGGACTTGGCTTGACATATGGTGAGACATCACGGCTTCTGGAGTCCTAGTCTTGATTGAAAATAATACACCGACATTGGGGAGGCATGAGAGCCCAATGAATTGCGTAAGCTTCTTTGACGTATGACCAACTCGTGATGAGCCCACAAAATCTTTGAATTAAGAAAACACTTAATATTCAATTTTGATAAAACTACATATATAATAATTAATAATTATATATGTAAGCCACGAAACCATTACAAAGCCAAGGACCATTTTTGTCTTCCAAAGTCTTGCCTACCTTTGAATTATCAAGATGACCCACATGGGTCTGACTTGACCACTCTTCCAGCCAAGTCCTTAACTTGTCCTAGCCAACTCCATTGTCCAAACAACTTCAAGAGGCCATTCTCTCAGCCAAGTCAAAGACATCAATTAACCTATCATATATATAATATTATATATATATATATATATACAGCCAATTGAAATAATATATAATATTAACCAATAACATAACCAATTCAATATATATAGTACTATATATATAACCAATCGAATATATATAATACTATATATATATAATCAATTGAATATATATAATATTATATATATATATGTAATCAATTGTTTCAGTCATTGAAACTTGCGGCCTGATCAACAACAGATTGGCTTTGACTAGGCAACCTTTCAACTCACAGCACAAATATTAATGTGGGGCTTGGCTTTTCAATTCAAAACAAATATCAACGTGGAGATTGGCTTTGGCCTTCCTGATATCACCCAAAGGTCTGAACCCCGCTGCTGTGGCTTGATAAAAAAATCTCAGCTCAATAACTTACTTTCCTTTTACTATTCCAGCTGCCATTGAAGGAAACCTACACTCCACCTGATTTTTGGTGGTGAGAATTCTTCATTTTCTTAAACCTCTTGGTTGGCCCCAAGCCAAGCTTGTGGACCTTGCCATTCTATTTATTTATTATTTGACTATTGTTATTCTAAACAACAATATCTTTTGTTTTGGCTAGGCATTTGAGTTTCCACTTGACTTGGTTTGGCTTGGATTTGGTGACGACATCCAAACATTGTCCCTTTGATTCCTTGGCCTTCAATTGATGAAAGGGTAAGTGAATCAAAATTCTCACGACTTTTAGTTTTCTCCGAATGTTTCACCTTCAAGCTTCACTGTAGCAATTTATGGTATTTGAGTTAAATTGATGTTTAAGGAGATATCCCAATCAATTCTTGAGAGACCTTTGAACTTCATAACCGTTAGAAAACCTAGGCATTATAAATACCAATTTGGCTCCAAACATTTTTTCATACTCAAAACTCCATTGCCATTGCTCTTAGAAAGCTTTCTCCCACCAAACCTAAACTTTGCTTCCAAGATTCACCACTTGATAGGCCAAAGAACCATTCAAATCACCACTAAATCCACTATTTTGCGAGTTTTCAAGTATGTTGAATTCTTTTCCGGTTGATATTGTTGTGATTTTGATGAATGGTGGCTATTGGAAACTCATTTTTTGAACTTTTGAAAGTTTGAATGTTCTTCATGTTCTTGGCAAATTTTAACTTTTTGCCACTATATTTTTCTTGATTCAAACAATATTTGTATTTGTAGGATGGATCTAGAGTTGAAGCCCATCATCTCTCACTTGGCCAAGTTCAAGAAGGCCATGACTGAAAGTCAGTAACAACCTGAGGAAGCCTACGCCATCAAATTACAAGGTGATGTCCCAAGATACGTTCTTGGCCCTTTGTACCCACTTCAACCTCCAGATGAAGTGGTGAAGATTTGGGCCGAGCAAAGTGATGATCCTCCGCCTTTCACCATGGAGTTCGATTGGAAATCAACATGGGAAACTCTTCGACCTTCCAAAGGTTGGTGATAAGGTCATAATTTCACACATTTGCATGCCTTCTTTGCTTAGTAATTTTGTTTAGCTTCTCTTTATTTTGAGTCTCTTACCTATGTTTGTGTGTTATGTAGGTTAAGACAGCAAGGGGATGACATTTGATACAATTCATGCATGTTAAGGGCTGAGTGGCACAAGAGGAATATGAGCTTAAAGACAAAACCAATTTGAGCCACACTCTTTGTCAGTCCAGTTTCGTAGGTCATTTTGCAGGCCTCGTTTCAGCAAATTACACAGGTTGGATGAGGAGACATCCTTGATAGAAGTTCTTCCAATGGGTGTCTATTATAACATATCCAAATTTCAGCCCAATTGGATAAATCTAGAGCCCTCAACACGTCAAAGACTAAACTAAGTTCACAGAAATGTCATGTTGACTGCCATCACATTTAATGCGGCTACAATCCCTAAAGCCATGTGCTACACATGGGCAGCCACACATGGGAGTCAAATCAGCTCAGAAGCTCAGAAAGATAAACAAAAGTCAAGCTTTCCATAAAGAAACCATACCAAAGCATGTATTTGGCAGCTGGAGCAGTTGGCAAGTATGTCAGCTGGAGCAGTTGGCAAGTATGGGCAGCTAGAGCAGTTGGGAGCAGCTAAGAGAGGTGTGCTTCAGCAGCCAAAGGGGAGGACGAAATTGCACTCTATAAATAGAGAGTTGCACACTCATTCAAGAGAAAGGGGTCAGACACACACATTCACTTCATCCATTACTCTCATACACACATTCAGATTCACCACAAAGAGAGAAGGGAGCTTGGTGCTGTCAAGGGAGCTTGGAGCTATCCTGGGAACTTCCTTGCTGCCATCATCTAGTTCTTCTCCTCTCTTTATCCTATCTATGTATTTCTTATTTTCTGTATTCATAGTTATGTCTAACTAATCCATTTAGTTAGAGCTTAGGATGAAGCCCTAGTCATGAATATTCAATGTTATGGATGATTTTATAGTTAATTGATTTCCTTGCTTTTATTATCAAGTTGTTAATCTCCAGTTTATTATGTGCTTGATGTATGTTTTCTTGGAGTAGCTAACTAGGATTTTATGCATCTAGCACAGGTTGGGAAGGGGTTTAGATTCACCAATTCTACTCTCCTTTCACAAGCAACACATGAATGGCCTAAGAATCATTCAAGGGGTTAATAACCATAGGTTGACTAGGACAGATATCATGTTCTAGGACTTGTGTGATTATCATATTCTCAAGGAGCTTAATGACTCTTGTATGCTTTATTCTAAGTAGATACCATGCTTAGGTTGCATATTAGAGATCACGTGTTGTGTAGATACCATGCATAATCACATGCCTTAGGAGAATCATGCATCCTGCACCTAGATACCATAGGCTTGTATGTGATAATCTATTGCTGATGACGCTTGAGTCAATTTCTATGCATTCATAACTTGGATAGGAAAACTAGTGGTGGAATCCAAGGCTCTAACACCTCTCAGTTATTGTTTCACAATCTTTTGATTGCTGCTAGTGTTTACTTTCGAGCACTTTCATTTCACTTTCTTCTTTTCATTTCAACAACAAAACCCCCCATTTCGAGTGCGTGTGTGGTGCTAGGATTCTGTCCTAGACCTTGAGTAATTAGCAAGAGGCCTTGTTGAATTCGACCTTGCCTTTAGCTAGTTAGTCAGTTTCTTTGTTCTATGTTTTTCTAGCATTCTAAGTAATTTAACTTGGAACCAAGTTACCATTCTCCGTGGGATCGACCTCGTATTTACATAAGCTATACTATAAACGGTTCGTGCACTTGCGAGAATTAAAGTTGCTGTTTTTAATAACTCATTTTAGTTGTTAAGAATTGGCTCAACAGTTGGCCATGCAAAGCTTCTGAAGTTGACTATGTGGCTAAGAAGAAGTCCAAAGCCAAGAAACCCAACCTAATGGCCAATGTTGATCCTAAGAGAAGTTGGTATGATTGGTATAGAGCTTTGGAACCAAGACTGAAGACTTCTTGGCAAAAAGCGGGATCTATGATGTCTTGGCTCTTTGTGCCTCCGGGGACTTTCCTTGTGATCGTTCACTCATCATTGCCGGCCTATGTTTTTGGTCATCCTCCGTTAACTGCATGAGGTTACGGTTTGGGATGATGACCCCCACTCTACTTGATCTGGCCGTTATCGCTGGCCTCCGTCCACACGGTGTGGTTTATTCAGCGACCGACCTTCTGGAACCCCTTTTGAAGCCGGACTACGACAAGCACAACAAGAATTTCTCCAACTGGATCAAAACCTACTTAGGCTATACCAGGTCATCTTCTGGGCTCCGATAGGTTCAACCAATGGTGTATCCTACATGGAGCATGTAGCCTTTCTTCAGATGTGGCTATGCAAATTCTTAACTTGCTCAAAATCTAGCCAAGTCACCAAAGAAGTCCAACCTTTGGCTGAAGCTCTGGCAGATGGCCAAGCAGTGGCCTTGGGTCCCATATTTTTGGCCTACCTTTACAGATGCCTTCGTGATATTGTTTTGCCCAAACCCATGTCATGCAACCCTTCAGGCCCGATTTGGCTTTTTCAGCTGTGGCTCCAAGTTTACTTCCCGGAGTTGGGTCCAGCCAACGTCACATTCCGGGGTGACTCACTTCTAGGGAAATCAATTGCTAGCCTCCCCTTGCCTAAACACCATGTTGAGGACTGCTTCAGATTTTTCTACGGATGTTCACAGAAGTCCCCTAGTGACTTATCCATGTGCTTGGATCATCGCTATCCAGATTATTTAGCTTTGGACCTTGCCAGCATCCCCACACTGGAGACCAAGGAAGAACGACAAGAACTTTGGGCAAGTATCTTAATCAATCGAGATCTTCCTTATGGCTTTGCATTGAACAAAGGGAGCCATTACCCTTGCGGCTGCAAGGTTTACTATCCTGTTGCCGTTGGTCGTCAGATAGGTTTTATTCAGGGTGTTCCATCTCCCATGGTTGACTCTCACAACTACTTTTCCTCATGGAGAGTATCTTTTAAGAAAGCAAGTGAGGTGAATTCCGTGGTGAACTTTAATCGTGAGCTAGTCAAAGTTTTTAACTTCCAAACCTGCGACCCAGAATTTGGCTTCACCCAATCCTTTAAGGCTTGGTGGGGGAAAATATCAGCCACATGGTTTTCCCAACCTTTTGAGATCGATATGGGGAGAATCTTCTGGGATTGCGCTTGCTTTTCCACTTATTACAGTTTTAAGCAAGGTAAAATTTTAGTCATTTCTTTATATTTTATATGCTAGTCTTATTAGTCTACCAACATTTTCACCTCTTGCAGCCACAAAAGAGGCGAGTGCCGACTCTAGTCATAGTCAAGGTGAAAAGAGGCCACTTCCTTCCACCCAAGGTAAGCTAACTTTTGTTGGACTTCTGGCCATTTCCCATTTAATCTTGGATTTTTAGAAGCCAACATTTCCGATGTTTTCTTCCAGATGTTGGGGAAGATCGGAACTCTTCCGGCTACGATGTTGAGATTCCACCAGCTGATGACATCATCCTTACTCGACCGAGAAAGATCCCGAGGAACCCATTGCCCCCAAGTATGATCGATTTTTTTTTTTTGGGAATTAATTCTAATTAGACTTTGGCCTTATAGGCTCGAGTATAATAGTAGGGCAACCTCATCCCACTCACTTGACCATGGCCACTCACTCAGTCGTTTCTTCTTCGGCCATTCCTGTAAATTTCATTCTTACTACATTTTCCACTTTATTCCTAGTATTCCCTTAACTTGTGGTTTAAATGTAGGAATTTTGAAATCCCATACTTGAGACTGAAGTTGGTGGACAGACCGCTACTTCTGAGGCTGAAGTTGAGGTAAGCTCCTTTGGCCCATCTCGGTCTAATTTCCATACTTAGATTTTTTAAGTTTCTACCTTTTTTTAAAATCAAATCTTGTCTGACAAATTCAGACGGAGGTTATCGGTGTCAACCCTTCCACCAACCCAGATGTCGTCATAGCCGAGTCTCAACAAGTCGCCCAGCCATCAAGAAGTCGCGAGGTTGATCGCGGAGTTATTGATGACTCGTTCCACATTCCAGATTATCAGGTAATCTTGGAATTTCAATTTCATCAAATTTTTATAAACGATAACTTGCCTCCAGTCGTCATTTAAAACTTTGAACCACTTTAGGTGGTTTCTCTTAGTCTCGAGACCACCTTGGTTCCAACGACATTTAGAGAGGAAGTTCAACTTTTACCAGATCACTCCTCAGATCTCTGAGACCCGATCGACCATCCCGCAGATGGTCAGACTCTTCAGGTAATCCCACATACTTCATTATTTTTTACATATTCAAAGCCTTTCGAAAATTTATATTTTCTCACTTTGGTGAATGTTGTGGATTATTAGACCATTTCGGCCGATCAGACGGCTAATGTCAGTGGTGTACTTTCGGCCATCCCAGTCATATTGAGCGACGAGCCTGCATCACGGATCCCTCAGCCGTCATCAGATATGTCCATACCTATTCTGACATATCAGCCACATGAGGTATGTCTTGACATCTTGCTTTTCAATGCTTAAATATTATCCCAACTCATTTGATCTCATGTCAGGTTAGAGAACCTATTATGCCCGATCTCTCTTTCGTTCGGGCATCTACAGCTGGAGCTTTGGTTGAGAGTGGCAGTGAGCAACTATTATCGATAGACCAAGATGACCTTATTCAGTCGCTTCTGGACCATGTAAGCATCACTTGCCAATCCATTTCACTCATTTTTCTATAATTTGGAACTTCTAATATTCATATAATCTAATTGGCAGGCCCCTGGCGACATCTTTGCTTATCTCGATCAGTGGGATGCTTCTGCCACTACTGTGGAGGCTTCCACCCGTCATGCCACTTCTTCGACTGTGGCTGAGGTGCTTCTAGATCCTGCAACTGAGGCCCTACTTCAGTCCTACAGAGATCGAGATTGCATATGCTTGGCTGACCAGGATGAGAGGGACAGGGTCAAAGCTGCTATTGAGGCATTGGCAAACTCCGGCTTCTTTCCTGACCACACTACAATACGTACGATCATGCATCTATTTTGAGAGGTGGCGAGATTGATTCCCCGCCATCCTTCCCTTCGAGAGGAGCTAAGGGCAGGTGAGGCCTTAGAGTGGCACATTGCTTCGACAAGTGCCATTATTAGGCAAAAGGTCGAACTTGACCTTAGGAAGAGGCACGAGGTCGAGAGCATTGATGAGCAGATCAGGCAACTTCAGGAAAGGAAGGCTACCATTCTCGCTGAGGTCTCCGAGGATATCCAGAGTTGTGGGCCTCTTGAGGCTCAGCTTCGCCAGGACTCAGTTGCAGTGAAGTCATTTGAGGCAAGGAAGCTACCCATCATATCTGCCTTATCTGCTGGAGAGAGCGCATGTGAGAGCTTCAGAACTGCTCTTCGTAGCCTGTTTCCTGATGTTTAGATATGTATTAGGCCATTAGTTGGCCTTTTTTGTACCCAGCTAGACTTACCTTTTGTTGTCATCATATATGATAGAAATAGCTTTTGTTTAGTTCGATGAGCGTTTTGGCCATTGCTTAGCCTATTTTATAGAGAACTCATCCGACATATCTATGTATACGATGTTGCTCAGGTTGATTTTTTTTACTTCAAACAACTTATTCATGTAACAACCTAATCTTACCAAACCCAAATGTTATAGTAGATTACTTCCCCACCATCTCCCAAGTCGTAGGGTAATATTTCTTTAGAAATCTGCCATTAATTGGTGCATCATGGACTCGCCCATTTCGGTCACTCAGCCTATAGGCTCCTTTCCCTAAAATTTGGTGGATAAGGAATGGGCCTTCCCACGTCGGAGACCGCTTGCCAAACTTAGGATCCTAAAATCCAATTGGAAGGATGGTCTTCCACACCAAATCCCCAACTCCGAAACTTTTGGCCTTAGTTCTCTTGTCATATGCTCGGGCCACCGTTTCCTTTTGTGCCTTGAGCTTGTCCAAGGCATCCAACCTCACTTCGTCAAGATCATCCAACTCTTGCGCCATGGCTTGGTTGTACTCATCCTTACTCCACTCCCCATGACGGGCCACCCTCAATGATCTCACGAATATCTCGAGGGGAAGAGCAGCATCATGTCCATATGTGAGTGCGAATGGTGTCGTTCCGGTACTAGACCTTCTTAAGGTCGTATATGCCCATAGGGCTCGTTTGGTACACCATATTAGACTCTGGATAGGAGTAAATAGTCTATGCTAGGTGTTTGGTATCAACTTGTATTATTTAACTACCCGACTATTTTATACGGGTTGGGCTTTTAATATTCTCCTTACCTGACTAACTAATACAACCCACACACCCCGGTTTAGATAATACACGCTTAATTATACGGCTAGGGAAAAAGAACACGCGTTCTACGAAAAAAAATCAGACGCTCTTTTCATCTTCTTCTCCCTAGGGTTGTTCTCTGCTATCTTCTCCACAGGTTATTTTCTTCACTCTTCTCCAGGTATCCATCTCTCACTCTCTCTCTTTTTCATACTCTCTCCAATATGCTTTATATATTCCAATTTTTTAGTGGAAATTAGGTTATGAATTTTTCTTTTTTGGCATTTTTTTTAATTGAATGTTTTCTTTGTATGTGATATAGTGATTCGACGTTGTGGGAATATTTAGATTGTTGGCATTAAACAGAGTATTGCCAATTTTCGTCCAAAAACAAACAACTGTGCTAGTGTTGGTAGTTTAGTTGAATACATACATACCTGATGACTAGGAGAGCATAATTACAAAATTAAAATTGTATGAACCTGAATTCTAGGAACCATTTTTTTTTTCTTTGTCAATTGCTATTAGAAAAGCAAAGATGGACTTGTCTATTAATGACCAAATTAAGGCACTACGGCTAATTTTGGAGAAAACAAGTGATGAAAAAACATTCCTGACATTCGATGGTGCTATGAGAAAAGCATTTGTTCTTCTCTTACTTGGGGCGAGGGAGTTGTGATTCACTCTTTGATGTAGTTTGGTTTATGAACAACTTTCTCTTTTGCTCTTATCACCTTAATATGTGATCACTTTGAATTATACATTATTTGGTACTGTTTTTATTAACGTATGCGAGTATGTTGGAATTTTTATGAGATACTACAATTATGATAATGGGTTATATGAAAAAAAACTTAGCAAACACAATTGAAAAACAAATCTTGTCATATGAATCTTACCCAAAAAAATTTGTGTCATTTGAATCTTAATTTCCATTAAAATTATCAAAGATTTTTTTTAAATTTTTTTATTTATAAATAGTCTGATATGATGTTATCCGAAACATCACCAAACACAGTATAACTTAGTCAGATTATTTATCCGGAACAGCACCAAACGCCTTATAATATTATGGATAAATAGTCAGTACTCTTCGGAACAGATTAATACTATCCGACGGAAATTAGTCAGTACAGTCCGACGTACCAAACGAGCCCATAGAGTATTAGAAAGGAGGGAATGCCATTCTTTGGGATTATTCTCAATCATTTTTCCCAAAATTCCCTTTATAACTTTGTTGCTGGCCTCAGCTTGGCCATTCGATTGAGGATTATATGGAGTGGATTGGACCATTCTAACTCCCCAATTTCTTGCGGCTGCTTGGACAGCCTCCCCCATAAAAGCCGTTCCTCGATCAGTCATGATGGATTCGGGTAGACCAAATCGGTGGATGATAGTTTTCTCGATGAATTCTAACACCTCGGCTTGGGTTACTTTCTTTAGCGGGACGGCCTCCACCCACTTCATGAATAAGTCGGTGGCCACCAAGATGTACTTGTTGTTAGACCAAGTCCTACTCTGCCTACGATTTCAAGAGTTTGTGATTAAGTCAACTTGTTATCCACCAAGAGTTAGTTTTGGTTAAGACTCTTTTAAATATTTCATTCCGTGTAAATCTAAGTGTGCTGTTTCTGTTGTATTGTTTGAATTTCAAATAGCCTTGTAAATAGGGATTTCAGTTCCCTGATGTAATCTTGAATGAAGTATAAATACATGCAACCCTTACTGATCGGGTATGCAATTGAGATCACACATCCTTCTCTAAGTCTTTCATGGTATCAGAGCCCTAGCAGTCTAACGACACAGGTCCAAATTTTTATTTTTTTTCTCTTTGCTTCCATGGCCAACTCTAGCAACAGTGACTCCCCCCAAACTATCAACACCACTCTCCCAAATTCCACCATGAACCCCTTCTCTTCCTTCACCTCAGTTGTAAACATTAAGCTGGATCGTACCAATTATCCTTTGTGGTTGGCACAGATCTTACCTATTCTCAGGAGTCGGGACCTGATGGGTTATGTTGATGGAACCATTGTTTGTCCTTCCCAGCAGCTTTCTGGAAGTACAACGACCAATCCTACTTACACAACCTGGGTGCAGTACGATCAAATGATACTCAGCTGGATTAATGGCTCTCTCACGCCATCTGTGCTCTCGGTCGTGGCCAGCAAGAGGACCTCTCGTGCTACCTGGGAGGCTCTTGAGCAACATTATGCTTCTATGTCCCAGAATCGCATCTTGTTTCTGTGGAATGAACTTATACAAACCAAAAAAGGTGATATGTTGATTGCTGATTATCTTGATAAAATGAATGCTATTTCTGATAACCTTGCCCTAGCTGGCAAACCTGTTTGTGATGATGAACTTGTCCAGATTATCTTGAACAATCTTGGACCTGCTTATGAGATGACAGTGAACGCTGCTTAGGCACGTGATACTCCCATCACGTACCCTACGCTTGAGGCGCTCTTACTGACTACAGAAAGGAGGATGACTGAGCAAGCTGCTCCCCTTGTGGAGGCTGCTTCTGTTAATGCTTTTGTCACTGCCAGAGGTCGTGGTGGACGATTTCGTGGCAACGGACGAGGAACAGTTCCAGCTGGACGTGGCGATGCTGCTGGACGTGGTGGTGTCAATCCTCGCCCCAATCCTTATAATAACAATGTGAGACCTAATTATGCACCCAATGGTGAAAGGTTTAATGGTGCAGGTGAAAGGATTACATGCCAGATTTGTGGGAAACAAGGGGATCCTGCCCTAGATTGCTACCAGCGAATGAATACTGCGTATGAAGGAAGGGTCCCAGCTAAGAAACTCACTGTCATGGCCACCTCTCCTATTACTCTTAATCGACAAACCAATGGGCAGTGGTTACTTGATACTGGTGCCAATGCACATGTCACTCCAGATCTTCAGAATTTGGTTAATCCAAAAGAGTATAACGGTAATGAGAATGTTGGTGGAGTAGGTAATGACTCTGGAATTTCTATTTCTCATCTTGGTTCAAATACATTACGTACTAAATCTTGCTCATTTGAATTAAAAGATATCTTAAGATGTCCCACTGCCTCCACACATATTATTTCTGCCCATAGATTTACCTTAGACAATCAATGCTATATACTTATTTTCCCTCATTTTTTCCTTGTAAAGGACCTCAAGACCCGGAAGACGCTTTTCCACGGGAGATGTGAGAATGGCTTATATCCATTTTCAGGTGGCGGTGGACAGTTTAACTACCCTATTTCAGTGTGTGTAGGCATTCGAGTCTCGGCTCAAAAATGGCATTCCCGTCTTGGTCATCTTACCTCGTCTACTGTCAAGTTTTTAATTTCGAATAAGAAAGTACCAGTTCTTGGTGCTTCCAATGTAACGTTTTGTCAGTCATGTCCCTTAGGAAAGAGTACTAAATTACCTTTCAGTATTTCCAAGTCTGTCTCTCAATTCCCTTTACAATTGTTGCATTCTGATGTTTGGTGTTCTCCAGTAAATTCAGTTGATGGTTTTCGTTATTATGTGTTATTCGTGGATGATTATTCTAGATATTCTTGGGTTTTTCCAATGAAAAGAAAATCTGAAGTTTTTGAAATTTTTGTGAGATTTAAGGCACAGGTCGAAATATGTTCAATACTTCCATCAAAACCCTTCAATGTGATGAAGGTGGGGAATATAAAAGTCATGTTTTTCAAAATTATCTTGCATCTCACGGCATTTCACAATGATTTTCGTGTCCAAAACATCCTGAACAAAATGGTATTGCCGAACGAAAACATCGTCACATTGTTGAGTCTAGTATTGTCATGCTTTCTCATGCCCATATTCCAAATAAATATTGGGTGGATGCTTGTTTGACAGCTACTTATTTAATTAATAGATTGCCAAGTCGTGCCTTGTCCCATAAATCGCCGTATGAAAAATTGTTTGCCCAAGTTCCCAAATATGAAACTCTCAAAGTGTTTGGCTGTCTTTGTTTTCCTTGGTTAGTCCCTTATACACAACATAAACTCCAACCAAAGTCAAAATCATGTGTGTTTTTAGGTTACTCACTGAATCATCAAGGGTATAAATGCTTAGACTTGTCCACGAGACGAATCTATTTGTCTCGCCATGTCCTATTCGATGAGGACACTTTTCCATTCAAGGAACTCACATCTTCCCTGGACAACGTTGGAACCACAGGTAGTAATACTTCCCCTGACTTGTTATTTACTTTTCCTCTTTTATCTCCATCACCCCAGGCCAACCCATTATCTCCTAGCCCGCCTTTACAGTCCCTTCATCAACCAAACACCATAGCATCTGATATTCCTAATCCTACTAACCTGCCTTCCACTCCTGCCTTACTTGATCCTCTAGCCACGGTAAACCCAATGCCTTTACAAATCTCTAGGCCTACCATTTCATCTTCCCATGAGCAAGAGGCAGTACCAGTTCCTGAACTGAACCAATCCGTGCCAACTGATACTCACGGTGCTCTGTCTTCCAATCAACAGTCAATCCAACCTCAAAGAATGACTACTCGTTCACAATCTGGCATTCACAAACGTAATCCTAAATATGCATTGCATGTTAATATTGATCATTCTCTCGTTGAACCAACCTGTTATAGTCAGGCCTTCAAGCAACATGAGTGGAGGAATGCCATGGTTCAAGAGTTCAACGCACTACAGCGTTGTGGTACCTGGAAACTTGTTCCATATCATCCACAAATGAATTTGTTGCCTAACAAGTGGGTTTTCAAGCTTAAACAGCGTGCGGATGGCTCAATAGAAAGGTATAAGGCGAGGCTTGTTGGCAACGGATTTCATCAGAAGCCTAGCATTGATTATACAGAAACCTTTAGTCCTGTGGTGAAGCATAGCACCATACGACTTGTTCTTAGTCTTGCGGTTTTCAAACGGTGGCCTATTAGACAATTGGATATACAGAATGCATTTTTGCATGGATTTTTGAACGAGGATGTGTATATGAGACAACTTGCTGGTTTTGTTGATCAGCAATATCCTCATTACATTTGCAAACTGCAACGGAGTATCTATGGCTTGAAACAAGCTCCTCGTGCTTGGTTTCATCGGTTCTCAGATTTTTTGCTTCAATTGGGATTTGAAGCATCCACTTGTGATTATAGTTTGTTTGTTTACAATCACAGAGGTATTTACTTAATTCTGTTGATATACGTGGACGATATTTTGTTGACAGGAAATAGCTCACGACAAATGGGTTGCTTAATCAAAAAACTAGGAACTTTATTTTCCATGAAGGATTTGGGTCCACTACATTATTTTCTAGGAGTTGAAGTACAATATATGAATGATCAGATGCATTTGAGTCAAGCTAAGTATGCCTTGGACTTGTTGAAGCGTACCAACTTTTTGGATGCCAAACCAATTTCAACTCCAGTTCCTTGCGGCCAGAAATTGAGTGCTTATGATGGTGAGCCACATGACAGTCCAGACTTGTATCGGAGTGTAGTTGGCGCGCTACAGTATCTAACCATCACCAGACCCGATCTTTCCTATGCTGTGAACCAGGTCTGTCAGTTCATGCACTCTCCAACAACTACGCATTGGACGGCAGTCAAGAGGATACTTCGTTATGTTAAAGCCACGTACAATCATGGTCTTCTGTACAAACCTGGTCTTTCACATCTCACGGCATTTTCTGATGCTGACTACGCTGGGAATCTTGACACTCAGCATTCCACTGGTGATTTCTGCATTTACTTCGGCTCCAATCTTGTGTCATGGAGTTCTAAGAAACACAAAACGGTGTCTCGCTCGAGTTCCGAAGCTGAGTATCGGCAGCTGGCTTACACAGCTGCGGAACTGTCATGGCTAAAGTCTCTTTTCCGTAACTTACAGTTACATCTTGTTTGTCTGACCATTTGGTGCGACAATATCTCGTCCATTGCCCTAGCTTCGAATCCAGTTTTTCATTCGCGCACGAAGCATTTGGAAGTTGATTACCATTATGTTCGTGAAAAGGTGGTTCATGGTCAGTTACTGGTGAATTATATTTGTTCTCAAGATCAGATTGCTGATTTGTTCACTAAAGGTCTGTCTTCTTTGCGTTTCAAAGTTCTAGTTTCCAAGCTTTCAGTGGCTTCCCCCCCTGTCAGCTTGCGGGGGGATGTTAGACCAAGTCCTACTCTGCCTACGATTTCAAGAGTTTGTGATTAAGTCAACTTGTTATCCACCAAGAGTTAGTTTTGGTTAAGACTCTTTTAAATATTTCATTCCGTGTAAATCTAAGTGTGCTGTTTCTGTTGTATTATTTGAATTTCAAATAGCCTTGTAAATAGGGATTTCAGTTCCCTGATGTAATCTTGTATGAAGTATAAATACATGCAGCCCTTACTGATTGGGTATGCAATTGAGATCACACATCCTTCTCTAAATCCTCAATCATTTGGCTGGCCAAAGCATGATAGCCAAGCAAGGCTTGGCTGGTCACCTTGTAATCCCCAAATAGTTGTTTCAAAACCAACATTGAATCCCCAAGGATCATGACATTGTTTATTCTGAGTTCTCTCATAATCTCCAACCCGATGATCAAAGCCTCATACTGGACCTAATTGTTCGAACAATCAAAGTCCAACTAGAATGAATAGCGAGTTCGGAAACCTTGGGGTGATTCTATGATGATGCCTGCTCCACCCATGTTCGAAGTTCGTGATCCGTCGAAATAGAGACGCCAAGGAAATAGACTCAATGTGTTGACTTGAAAATAGTCCATGTCTTCTCTTTTGACGCAAGGGTGAGCGGCCAAGAAATCGGCCAAAGCTTGCCCCTTGACGGCCAACTATGGCACGTAACGAAAGGTAAACTCAACCAAGGCCATCGTCCATTTTCCTATTCGACCTCTAATAATTGGCTGAGTAAGCATATATTTTATCAGATCAGTCTTGGCAATTATATGAATCGTTGAAGGCAACATGTAGTGCCTTAATTTGGTCGCGGCGAAATATAAAGCCAAGCAAAGTTTTTCAATCGGCGAATATTTCCTTTCAATGGCTGTTAGAATCCGGCTAAGGTAATATACTGCTTGCTCCTTCTTATCATCGTTGTCTTGAGCCAAAAGGCTTCTAATGGAATTTTCTGAGGCCGAGATATAAAGCTTCAAAGGTCATCCTCGTTTTGGTGGGATGAGAACAGGTGGTTTTGTCACATATTCCTTGATAGAATCGAAAGCCTTTTGGTGGACTTCATCCCATCTAAATTTCTCTTCATCTTTGAGTTTTAGCAAAGATGAGAAAGGTTCAACCTTCCTGGCTGAATTGGCTATAAACCTTCTAAGGAAATTTATCTTTCGGGGGTGGTGCATTAATGATGGCCTTAGCTTTGTTCTTATCTATTTCGATCCCCCTTTGGTGCACCAAGAATCCTAGGAAGTTTTCAGCTGAAACCCCGAAAGCACACTTCTTTGGATTCATCTTCAATTGATGTTTTCGCATTCTTTCGAAAGTCGACCGAAGATCAATCAAGTGACCTGGCCTTGACTCCGACTTCACAACTACATCATCGATGTAAACTTCCAAGTTTCGACCGATCATGTCGTGGAAGATGGCATTCATCGCTCATTGATATGTGGCCCTAGCATTCTTGAGGCCGAATGGCATCACCACATATTCAAAGGTTCCAATAGAATCGGGACATCTGAAGACTGTCTTGTGGACATCCTCCTCGGCTCTGAAAATTTGATTATAGCCTGAGTGCCCATCCATAAAGGAAAAGATCTCATGCTTGGCTGCCCCATCAACTAAGAGGTTAGCCATAGGCATGGGGTATTCATGTTTAGGAGTTGCAAGATTGAGATTACGGAAATCAACACAAATTCTTATTGCTCCCGTCTTTTTCTTTACAAGTACAATATTTGAAAGTCATTCTACATACTTAGCTGGCCTACTAAATTTGACTTTAACAAGCCTTACAATTTCTTCCTTAACCTGTAATTCTACTTCGATTGACATTCGGCGAGGTGACTGCTTGAAGGGGTTGAAATCCTCCATTGTTGTTAAGCGATACTCGACCAAGTCACGACTCAATCCAGGCATCTCGGTGTAATCCCAAGCAAAGCAATCCTTGAACTCTCTCAAAAGTTCTTCCATCTTGGTCCGAAGCTCCGACTCCATTAGGCCACTAATGTAGACTGGTCGATGGTTGTCTTCCGTTCCTAGGTTGATCTCCAATAGCGGATCTTGGACTTCCGCCTTTGAATCATCCATCTCAGTGGGTGCCAACTCGACCTCCTTGAGTTCAAGTGCATCATTTTCAAGACCTTCGTGGAGGAATTCCACCAAATGAGTGGTGGACCCAAAAAATAAAAAAATAAAAAAATATGAACACACCAGGGATGCGGAGGTGATGCTGCGGTGATTAGAAGGCATGACCTGTAGTTGGGATGTGAAGCGCGCTGACCAACAGCCCAAGTCCACACATATGTCAAATACTGGTAACGGCTTCAATATAACCTGGTGCATCCGCTGCATGTGTCATTTGAAAACATATTGGATCCCCTTCGTCTAACCTTGAGCCCAGAGCCAACAAGCTCCGCCTTTGGCCATTCCCAGCTCAGATTGTAAATCATAAAAGACGCTTTTTTATTGCACTCAGTTTCAACCCATCCATCTCCACCCTCTCCCCTTGTCATCTCTAGCAAGAACTCAAGAGCCTTGGCTATCTTTCAGAGCATAGTCGTGTGGGTTCATCTATGTGAGGGTGCCAGATCTAGAAAACCTTCAACAAAATCAAAATCACCATCCGCTGCGGCTTCGTCGAAGAGACAATCGGATCCTCACCGAGATCCGTCCCAACTCCGACCCCAACGACTCGGATGAGCTGACCCAGACCGAGTTCAACCCCAACACAACATACATTCGGAGTTCCTGAGCTTGGTTAACGGTAAGCTTCGCGTTGTGCTCGTAACTGGGTGTTAGTGTGGGTATTTTTGTGTTGAAAGTAATTAAGAACAAGAGTGATTATTGTAGACTTCGTTGCCTTGTTCTGAGATACTCATCCCCGTCTGTTGGCGGATTTCAGCGAGCAAGTCAATCTTCAAGTTGGAAGTAGGTATAATATCGAATCCCTGCAAGTTTTTTTTTTGGTAGATCTGCATTAATTCATGGGTCTTTCTGGATTGTGAGAATTTCTGCTTATTTGTGTCTTTTGGTTGGTTCTGATAGCGATACTCAGTTGTGTGGTGTCTGGCTATGTGATGTAAACTGAGCTGCAAGAAAAAAATTAACTACTCAAAATTATATATATGTGCTGGATCTGCAACAGCTTCCCCCAAACTTGCATCTTTGAGTGAGCTCATATGAATTGCTTTAACTTCCAGTATAGTGTAGATGTGGTGATGTTAATGTAGACTTGCTGCTGGGTGCATGATTCCAGTTGCTGCTGGGTGCAAGATTCCTGCTGCTACTGGGTGCAAGATTCCAGTATAAGATTTTCTGTTTTTTGATGCTTGCTGCTGATGGTTGTGTCATGCATTGAGTCAATTATGTGTTAGGAATAGAAAAAAAAATAGAAACAACTAGATAAAGAAAACAACAAATTTTTTTATTTTTTTGTTTATTTTGTTTTCAAAAATAAAAGAAGTAAAGAATTTAGAAAAACTGGGTTGCCTCCCAATAAGCGCTTTATTTTAAGTATGTAGCTAGATTTTGCAGAAGCCTGGTGGTCAAATCACTGGTTCCTTCAGAGTCAAAGACTCGGCTGCAATGTCAAAGGGTGTCTCCATGTAGGGTTTCATCCTATGACCATTCACCTTGAACGTGTTGCCTTTATCTTCATTAGTGATTTGAACTGCTCCATGAGGAAAAACTTGAGTCACTAGGTAGGGTCCAGTCCAAAGAGATTTTAATTTCCCTGGAAACAACTTGAGCCTTGAACTGAATAACAGAACCTTTTGCCCTGGCTGAAATTCCTTCCATAAAATTTGACTATCATGAAATGCCTTAGTTCTTTCCTTGTAGATGCGAGAACTATCATAAGCACCTTGACGAATTTCCTCTAGCTCATTTAACTGCAATTTCCGCTTTTCCCCAGCTGAGTCATATGCAAAATTTAACTCTTTAATGGCCCAGTAAGCTTTATGCTCCAACTCCATAGGTAGATGACAGACTTTCCCATAAACAAGTCGGAATGGTGACATCCCAATAGGAGTTTTATAAGCTGTCCTGTATGCCCACAAAGTATCATTTAGTTTGAAACTCCAATCCTTGCGTGTAGAGCTCACTGTTTTCTCCAAAATACGCTTTATTTCTCTGTTTGAAACTTCAACTTGACCAGATGTCTGTGGGTGGTATGGTGTAGCCACACGATGATTAATCCCATATTTTGCCAGTAGGTTAGCAAATAGTTTATTAATAAAATGCTTCCCCCTATCACTAAGAATAACACGCGGAATTCCAAAACGTGGAAATATAACCCCCTGGAGGAACTTCAGGACCACTGATCCTTGATTAGTTGGTGCTGCAATGGCCTCGACCCACTTTGAAACATATTCCACAGCCACTAAAATATATTGGTGCCCATTAGAAGATGGGAATGGTCCCTGAAATCAATACCCCAAACATCAAATAGTTCAACAATTAGGATTTGCTGGGGCATCTCATTCCTTCTGGATTGATTGCCAACCCTTTGACACCTATCACATGCCTTGCACCAATTTTGTGAATCTCTAAAAAGTGTTGGCTAAAATAACCCACTCTGTAGGATTTTCTCTGCTGTCCTTTTCTCCCCAAAATGTCCTCCACAAGCGTAGTGATGAGCAAACTTTAAAACACTTTCCTGTTCAGCCTCCGGAATACACCTGCGAATAATCTGGTCTGCACAATACTTGTATAAGTACGGTTCATCCAAGAAATAGTGCTTTACATCAGATAAAAACTTCTTTTTTTGCTGGTAGGAAAAATCTGGATGCACCACAACCTTAGCCAAATAATTGACAATATCTGCAAACCAAGGTGTGTCAATTTGGACAGCAAATAGCTGTTCATCTAGGAAACTTTCACTCAATGGTAGAGAATCTGCCTCTGTATCTGCTGGAATAATTAATCTAGATAAATGATCAGCCACAACATTCTCACTGCGCTTCTTGTCTTTAATCTCTAAGTCAAATTCTTGAAGTAAAAGAACCCAACGAATCAATCTAGGCTTTGCATCCTTCTTAGACAACAAGTATTTTAGTGCAGCATGATCAGTATAGACAATTATTTTAGCCCCAACCAAATAAGACCGAAATTTCTCTAGTGCGAACACAACTGCCAACAATTCCTTCTCTGTAGTTGCATAGTTAAGCTGTGCATCATTGAGAGTACGACTTGCAGAATAGATGACATGGGGAAGCTTATCTTTTCGCTGCCCTAAAACTGCCCCGACAGCATAATCTGACGCATCACACATTAGTTCAAATGGTAAATCCCAATTTGGTGCAGCAATGATGGGTGCCGAAGTTAGGAGTGCTTTCAACTTGTTGAATGCTTCTAAACAGGCCTTATCAAAATTAAATGGTGCATCCTTAGCCAATAAAGTACACAAAGGTCGACTAATCTTGGAGAAATCCTTGATGAACGGACGATAAAAACTTGCGTGTCCTAAGAAGGACCTCACACCTTTTACTGATGTAGGAGGTGGCAGCTTTGCAATAACTTCAATATTTGCTTTGTCAACCTCAATGCCTTTGCTAGAAATTGAATGACCCAAGACAATTCCCTGTTCAACCATGAAATGACACTTTTCCCAGTTTAGCACTAAATTTGTCGCTTGACATCTCTGAAGAACTAATGATAAATTCTGTAAGCACTGATCATATGAATCCCCAAAAACAGAAAAATCATCCATAAAAACTTCCACAATATTTTCGACCAAGCCAGAAAAAATACTCATCATACAACGTTGAAACGTAGCATGTGCATTGCATAATCCAAACGGCATCCTCCGATAAGCATAAGTACCGAATGGACAAGTGAAAGTAGTCTTCTCTTGATCCTCTGGTGCGATTGGAATCTGATTATAACCAGAATACCCATCCAGAAAACAGTAAAAAGCCTGCCCAGCCAACCTTTCTAACATCTGGTCAATAAAAGGCAATGGAAAATGGTCTTTTCTCGTCCCTGTGTTAAGCTTCCGGCAATCTACACACATTCTCCAACCCGTAGTCAATCGTGTAGGAACTAACTTATTATTATCATTTTTCACCACTATAATACCGGTCCGTTTGGGCACAACTGGAGTCGGGCTAACCCATTTACTGTCAGAAATAGGATAAATCATACATGCATCAAGTAATTTCATAACCACTGTTCTGACCACCTCTTTCATAATTGGGTTAAGGCGGCGTTGAGCATCAACTGTTGGCTTCACGTCGTCTTTCATTAATATTCTGTGCATACATAGTGCTGGGATGATTCCCTTGATGTCCGCAATTGTCCATCCCAATGCATCTTGATATTTTCTCAACACACGAAGCAATTTATCTTCCTCTGTCGGTGTTAAATCTGCTGCAATTATAACTGTCAGTGTCTCTGCAGCTCCTAAATATGCATATTTAAGATGTTGTGGTAAAGGCTTCAGCTCCAATTTTGGCGGCTGTTGTCTGGATGGTTTAAGGGGCTGTTTGGGCTCCCCTAAACTCTCGTACACATTCCTAAATTTTGGCAACACTGTGGACAGACTGTTCAATGCGTGAATGTACTCATGAGCACCTTCATCTTCAAAATCTGTCCCAAGTTCCCCCTGTAAAACATGCAGCAACTGATCTGTTTTTGAATTAGCATAAAATTTGTCCTGCACCATACTGTCTACCATGTCAATACGCATACAATCTTGCTGTTCAACAGGACATTTTGCTGCCTCAAACAAATTAAACACCACAGATTGGTCCTGAACCCGTAAAGTCAATGTTCCAGCTTCCACATCAATTAAGGTCCTAGCTATTGCCATAAACGGCCTCCCCAAAATAATAGGTGTTTGAAGGTCTTCATCCATGTCTAAAACCACAAAATCTGCCGGTAGATAAAGATTATCAACCTTAATAATTAGATCTTCAATAACACCTCTTGGATAAGTGATTGAACGGTCAGCTAGTTGAAGTATAATTGATGTAGGCTTTAAATCTCCTTGCCCCAATCGTTGGAAAACAGAAGAAGGCATCAAATTAATACTTGCACCCAAATCAATTAAAGCACTTTAAAATTAGAATTTCTAATAGTGCAAGAAATATTAAAACTCCCTGGATCTTTTTTTTTAGGTGGTAGTTTGTGTAGCAAAACTGTGCTGCACTGTTCTGTCAAAATAACTTTGTCCAAATCTGAAAGCTTCTTTTTGCTGCTGCAAACTTCCTTCAAAAATTTGGCATATGATGGAATTTTCTTGATTGCATCCAGTAATGGAATGTTGATTTGAACCTTGGATAATGTCTGCTTAAAGTCCTTGAGTTGCTGATCTTTTGCTTTTGGCTTCAAACGTTCTGGATATGGAATTGGGGCCTCATAAACACGCTAAGGAACTTGTTTTGGAATAGTTTCTAGATCTGCCAGATTATGTTTTTCTGCAGGTTTGGCAGGTTCTGTTGCTGCAAAATTTTTTGTATTATCCTCCACTGCTTGCTGCACCTTTTCAATGCTATTTTCACGATTGTCATAGCTTTTTCCACATTGTAAAGTCCGAACAACGTTGCAATCTTCACGTCCATTTGGATTAGGAATTGTTTGACTAGGAAATTTGCCCTTTTCTCTATCTGAAATCTGTGTAGCTAGCTGTCCAAATTGTTGCTCCAAACTTTTAATTGATGCTTCAACATTTTGAAATTTTTGATTGTTGCCCTCGATGAATGATTGAGTTGTTGCTGCCAGTTTAGCAAGTTGATCTTTCAGAGATGGTTTGGAGGGAACAAAAGGTTTTTGTGCATGCTGGAATGGTTTGGCATTAGTCTGATTGTCACCCATTTGAAATTAGGGTGATCCCTCCATCTAGGATTGTAATGAGTTGCATATGCATCATTCCTAGGCCTTTGATAGCTGTTCATCATATTGACATGTTGTTCAACAAGCTCTGGGTAAGAGTCTCTATGTGGGCAGCCAATTATGTCATGTGTAGCCATACTGCATATAGTGCAAACTGTTGATGTAGGCGGCTGCTGTGTAGAACTTGCTATATGTTGTAGAAGCATATCAAACTTTGCATCAATTTTCTTCTCCATTTTTTCCATTTGTGCAGACATGTTGGGAGAACCTACTGATAACTCAAAAATGCCCATTTTCTGTGAATGTTCTGCTGCCCATTGCTGAGATTCTATAGCCATCATATCAAACAGTTCAAATGCCTCTCTTGCAGATTTATTTGACAATGATCCTCCAGCTAATGCATTCACATGGCTCTTAGATGTAGGATTAAGCCCATCAAAGAAAATATTCATTTGTGTATCTGAATCAATTTTAACATGTGGACACTTTATGTACATCTCTGTATATCTCTCCCATACTTCATGAAACTCTTCATTAGGCTTCTGTGTGAATGTCAAAATCTCCCTCTTGTAATTCAATGTCTTGGATGCTGGATAATATTTGTTCATGAATTTTGTGTGTAACTGCTGCCAAGTAGTAATGCTATTAGCTGGTAAAGTGAATAACCAAGTTTCTACCTTGTCCTTCAAAGTGAAAGGGAAAAGACGTAACTTAATAGCTTCAGCAGAAAAACCCCTAATCAAAATATTCTTGCACCCCACAATAAATTTTGCAATATGTATGTTTGTATCTTCATTAGGTAGCCCCCGAAAAGTAGGTAGAATTTCAAGCATATGGTGCCTGATCTCGAACGAATCACCCTCTTCTTGTTCAGGATATACAATTCAATTGGGAACATCAGTGGCACGGGCTTCCAATGACTCCCTGAGTGGTCTACCTACCGCAGGTAATTCTAACGCCATGTTACCCTCATTTGCAAACAGATTCTGTAGAAAAGTGCCCTGCAGTGAATAGTCCTAAGCCCAAGTAACTTCTCTCTGCTTCTATGCAGTGTGTGCTCTGGTTCTGGATCAAATTGTACAATCTGTGCAGTTCCTGATCTGGTCTGGACCATGCAATCTGCAGAATCTGAAATAGAAACAAAATTGTTCAATTTCAATTTTTTTTTTCTTTTGACGAAAATTAAAAATAAAATAAATCAGAAAAAGGTTAACCAAAAATTGTCTAAAATAGTCCCCGGCAGCGGCGTCAATTTCTTGATAGGATTTTTAGTACCTGTGTAAACAGGGTTAAAATCAAATAAAACACTTGCAAGAATACAAAGCTATTGTAGTATAGATGCTCATGCAAGGTCGTTTTCCTTAAGGACTAATTAGCAATTTAAGTACAAACAAATTCCAAAAAACTACTTAAAATAAAAAGTCACGAAAGATGATTTTGAATTTGGTTGATTCTAAAAACAAATATTAAACAAAAACAAATACGATTGAAGGAAAGAGTTTTGAATATCAATTTAAAAAAGCACTAGGGTTTCACCATCACCTAGCAATCCTATGAACTTTTACCAATTACTTATGATTTGCACATGCCACTTTGAAGGTTAGGTTTTCCTAATGTATATTCTACATGGAACCTCCAACACAGAACGTATATCTAACATGCAACCCGTCCGGACGTTCGGATCAAATCTGAACATGAAAGATTCATTAAGTTTTGTGAAAACCCTTTGGAAAACCATGCAACCCTTAAGACGTGGTATTCATCTTAAGTGAAATTACAATTATTAATCACAAGAAGCTAGCATCAATTTCAGGGAACCTTCAGACCAAAATTGCATCCAATTACTTTTCTAAAGATCCTAATGGTGATCAGGCATTAAGACAATTAGATAGTTTAAAACAGTGATTAACAATTCAAGTAGGCATGCACTCATCATAAGCAATTAAATAAAAATCACATATTCATGCTAAGGTTCAAAGCTTCACCCTAGCAAAAGAAATTTAGTTACGTATACTCATAATTGAAATCCAAGAAAATATCATTAAGAAGAAAAGAACGAAAACACCTGAAAGTTGCAAAAACCCAAAACCCTAGCAATTGCTCTCCGCAATGCAAAGTTCAAAAGTTCAAAAGAATTCCTAAATTTCTTGTGAGAAAGAGCTTAAATACCCCCTTAAAACCTAGCTGCCAATGTATAGCTTTTCTATCCCCACAAGGAAACTAATTAAAATAAAATAATACTAGGAAATAAAGTCCAAATTGGAATAGGAGAATCTGCCTAAAATATGCCCAGCCACGTTTTGGCCCCAAATCTCCTCCAAATCTGGCCCAAGATAGCTTGTTTTAAAGATAAAAATGTTTTGAACACTTCTTTAGAAGGCCACGAACCCATCCTAGGTCATCTTGGGCTCCAAAAACGCAATAAAAGCCCAACACGTCACTATTCCAGCACCACCCTCTGCTCCTTTATTTTATTGGTAGAAAATAACTGCTTGGAAGAAAAATCTGAAAGTTTGATACGATCAAGCTAAGTAGCACACGAACGTCCTCCAACTGAAATTACTCCAAAATTCGTCCATTTAATTATGTTTTGCTCCAGAGAGATTCGAAAGTCCTATATTGGAAATATAATTCAAAGTATCAAAATTCTTCCAAAATATTAACCAAAATATACTAAGAATGAGGTTAAATATATAATATAAATTATGTCCATCAGCTGTCTCAAAGTGTCTTCCACCGCGGCTCTTTTCTCTTCCTCAATGGTTGAATCACTCATTGAGAAAGAAGAAATCAGCCATTATAGGGCGCTCCCCATCTGCTTAGGCATCATGTGCCCCCAAGTCTATCAATTTTTAGGCCGAGACTCTCGCAGGTCAGCCGTTCTTATCTGACCCAGTGAAATAAAGAGGACCAAGATCATCCTCATAGAATCTGGCCTCCACCGCATTGGCTGAAGCCATGAAAGGCCATGAAAGGCCGTGAATCGGCTTGAACTAGTTCCACACTCCCATCCTCGTGCCAAAATTGTAGGGTCTGATGAAGCGAGGAAGGGACACACATACTTCCGTGGATCCAATCTCGGCCCAACAACGCACTAAAATGAGCCATTGTTTCTACCACGAAGAAGGCTATCATCCTAACCTTTCCTCCTACTATGACTTGGAGTGGGATGATCCCCTTCGATCTTGTGGTATCACCCACAAAGCCACTGACTGTTGCCTCGGTCGGGATTAGTTCGTCTGAACTCTTCTTCAATTTCTTCATCACTGAGGCTGGGAGGATGTTCACCGTGGCCCCTGTGTTGACTAAAACTTTGCTCAACGGAATCCCATCAAAATGAGCACTCACGTATAGAGGTTTAAGACGGGATGCCATCTTCTTGGTGGGCATTTCGTAGCACACCTTCTCCGGCATTTTCTTTTCTAAACTTGGCACTACGATTTGAGGCTGAGCTACCTTTGCCTTCGAGATTTCTCGAATCACTTCGATTTCCTTTGGTTCTCCCATCTGAAATATGGATTCGATTTCATCAAACACATCCCCATCCGTGGAATTTGGTTGACCTGGCTGAGCTTCGAAAATTAACGGAAGTGTGACGACCATGGCCTCAACTTCATCGAAGTCCCCAAACTTCACCTTGGCCTTGCCCAGTTTTAGTTCATTTTCAAACTTGGTCATCTCTTCCGTGCGTTCTTTAGCTAGTTGCTCCATAACTTCTTCGAAATACTCATCATCTTCCTCATAAAGTTCTTCATCGGCAGCCAAAGTGCCTTCTGGATTTTCTGAAGCTTCTATGGCCTCAACATCGGCCTAGCCCCAACCTTTTCTTCCGCTTCGGGTGTTTGAACATCAACCATAACTTGGTCTTCTTCTACCTTTGGCTTGTCTTCTCTCGTTTGGGTTTTACGCTTAACATTCTCGACCATTTCATGGTCATTCTCTTTTTCCTCATCAACCTCAGATGCTAATACCACCTTAGTCGCTACTTGATTCTTGAGGGCTGGAGGTTTGGCCTTCAACTAAACCTTCCTAGGTTTCTCCACCTTTGATGGTCCGTCATCCAACCCCTTCATTGGCCCACTAGATTTGGCCTTGGAATTGTTTGCCTCAAACGCTCCACTTAAATGAGCCTCCAACTCTGAGATTGCCGGCAGATTTTCCTTTCTTCCGCCGCTGCTGCCTCCAACGAAGCCACAGCATCGGCTTTGGCCAACTCCACCTCTTCCAGCCAAAGCTTTTCTCGAAGCTCGACTAATCGGTTAAGTTGGGCTTGTCTCTTGTCCGCCCATTCGAACTCTGCATTACATGAGGCAACATATTGCCTCTTAGCCCTTCTTGTTTGAGTTTTGTTTAGAGGTATCGGAGGAAGCTTTGAACCTCTGCTCCTATACCATTGGCCTACCTTGGTGTTTGGCATCTTGAACGTTGGAATACCACTACCATTCGTTGGGCGAGGTCTTGATACATAGGCCACCTCTCGATTCTTTCCTTCTCCCACCGAAACCCACATGCTTCTATTTTGGTTTCGGCTTGGGTTCAACGGATCAACATCCTCATACCTTAGTGGCATCTGCTGACTTCTTCTCTTAGGCTGATATCGTGGCTTCTCGTACCTATCTTGATACTCATGTAATGGCTGTTTGTTCGGCCTTATATATGTCATGTCCCTTTGGCTATGTGGGCCGTAATTCTCAGCCGGACTTTTCATCATGTTCTTCTCGGCACTTTTGGGCCTAATTGTCTGGGCTTGCTCCTTGGCCGACTCCCTAGTTGATTCTCTGGATGGCTCCTTGCCTTTGGTGGAACTACCTCCAATGAGACCTCACATTGACATCGACTGCATAACACAATGGCCTTGGGAGGTTCTTCCTTAATTGGAATCCTTTCATTGAGAGCCTTAGTCATTTCCAGATACATCTTGGCCTTACCCTTCGCTTTAGGATCCACCTGGGTCTCCCTTTCTCTTCTCTCAGCTGCTGCTTTTCCAGAGCCATCTAAGTCCAACCTTGGTTGAGGCTGATCTGGCCTTGGGAAGTTGACTTCACCATGTTGGCCTGAGCATTAGGAAATGGATTCTGATCAACGCCCATTGTAGCTTTCTCATGAAATTTCAAGACTTTTCGATCGATGAGGTCCTGCACAACATTTCGAAAAACAAGGCAATTGTTAGTTGTGTGAGACCATACATTATGCCATTTGCAAAAAGTCTTATTTCTAAGTTCATTAGCCGACGGAATATCATGACTATTAGGCAATTTTATCATCTTTTGAAATGTCAAAGATTAGTTCGGCTTTTGAAATGTCAAAGGTATAGGACTTGGTTCCGATTCCCTTTTGTGAGGTTCCACTAAACATAGAAATCTGGACCGTCGTCGGCCTCCGATCCTTGGAGGTTTTAGATAAAGCCTTGCATACGTGTGGTCCGCTGGCCACGATTTCAGCCAAGTTTATTCTAGCCGATTCTTCTTCTTCCTCTTGGAAGACTTCCTCGGTTTTTTCCTCCGAGTCCAAATCTTCAATATCCACTGCATGGACAGCTGTGGTTCTAGAGGTGGAAGGTTTTCGTAGATCTCTATAAAAGGTCGGCTGAGATGTTGGCCGGTTCTTTTGTTGTTCCTCCTTTAGAAGAGCTTCATATCGATCCACTCGAAGTAGGAGGTCGTAGATATCGCGAAACTCAATACCCTCAAACTTCTTCTGGAGATCGAGTAATAATCCACGTTGGGCCAACTTCACGAACTCATGTTCAGGCATGTTAACCTTACATCTAACCCTTGCTTCTCTGAACTTCCCCAAGTATTCTTGGATTGACTCATTTGATCCTTGACGCATCTTGGCCAAGTTGGCCATCGAAACCTCTGGCTCTGGTCGATAAAATTGTTCATGGAAGATTTGCTCCATGGTCTACCAATTTGGAACTGAGTTCTGAGGAAGTTTGACATACCATGAAAAAGCAGCCCCTGTGAAGGTACTCGGGAATAGCCTTAATTTCAAGGCCTCACGATGTCCGTTTTCAGCACATTGAGCCGTGAATCGGCCAATATGCTCCACAGTCGACTGAAATCCGTCTCCTGAAAACAATGCAAAGTCCGGAACTTTGAATCCTCGTGGAAACTCCTCTTGATCAAAATGCTCCAGATAAGGCCTCCGATAAACTGGTCTACCAATCCTCCTAGCATTAGGCACCATATCCTGGATCATCTGTTCAATCGCCCCTCGGTCGATCGCTTGGTTTCCTAGTAGTGGATTATTCAAGTTTGCATTCCCCTCAAGATTATTCCACCCGTCGATTCCAGTGAATTGGTTAATATGGGGACCAGCGAAGTTGATTCCTGCCCCCTGGTGGACTTGTGGATGGAATTGGTTATATGGCAGGAATCTTTGGAATTGGTTGGCCGCCACATATGGGTTATTACCTATCGGCGGAACATTGATCGCTGGGGCTAGATTATCCCCAGCTGGTGGATTCAGTTGAGGCGGGTTCGCCCCCAAGACGTTTGGTTGAACCTCTACTTGAGGCCCCTCAGCTGGCACTCCATTTGGAGCCATCTGATTCCCATTTTGGCCATTTTGGCCTAGCAATCGATCAAACCTCTCATTTATCTAAGCATTTTGGGTTGCTATGGTTTGAGCCATATCTTGTAATCGTTGATGGTTGAGTTGGTTTCATGTCCCCATTGCTCGGATGAGCTGTTGGATCTCCAATGAAGTGGCCGGATTTGGCCTCAAGACTGGTCCTCCATCGGCTTTCGTAACATCTTTGACCACCACATGGTTGGGGTCGACGGCCGTAGCTCGGCCGATGCCGTTTTGGCTTTGTTGTCCATTCATAAGATTTTGTGGCTGAGTGTTCATGGGAAGTGAACCAGCCATACTTGTCTCTGATTCTGAACGAAGTCTAGACTCTCCAAACTCTCGACCTCTTCTAGTCCAAACTCTGCCAAATTATGTTTCCCTTTTTTCGGCTGAGTAGGTCGATTGAAGGAGTTTTTGGTCCTTCTTCTTTTAGATTGCTTAGGCGTGCCACCACCAAGCCATTGACTTGCTTGAATTGAAAAGGTTGGATTGTTGTGTTTGCGCTTCTGACTTCTAACTAGTTGATTGATCGGCCAAGCAAGGAACCTCCTCTTGGCCTAGGTTCTTTCACTTCCTCGGGGTCGAGGATGGTTAGGTTTCGTATAGGTATTTTGGTATTTTTGAGATTTTTAATGATAACGATGCAAATTAAATTAAAGGATGCGATTAAATTTAGAGACGAGAATTGAAGTGCGATAAAGTAAATCAAAGCGATAGATGAACTTAAATTAAGTGAAGAACGAAATAAGAATGATATAAATGATAAAGGCAATAAAATAAAGTAATTTGAAATTAAATTAAGCTTAAAGCAAATTTGATAACAATTAACAATAAAGCGATAAAATTGAATCTTAAAACAACGTAAAGGAAAATATAAGAAATTAAACTTACACTAACGAAAGTGAAGAACTGAGCTAGTCTACTTGCTTGGAAAATAAAAACCTAGTCTAGGGATAGAAAAATTGAAAGACAAAAAGTAGGTTTTTGTGTCTGATGTCGGGTCCCTTTGCTCTTTGTCTGATGTAGTTTATATAGGGGCATTCGTCAGCCCATGGGCTGGCCATTAAATGGCCAAAAGGTCAGCCTCGTTTAGAATCTTTCCTTGTGTGGCTTCCTAAATTCATGGAATTGATTCGAATGAGATCTTTGGATTGCAAATCTGATCAATCGATTCTCTCCTCCTTAGGAACGTTCCAGATTGACATCAACTATCTTTGATTGCTTTCCTTGGATGGATCTTGTCACGTGCATGAAAATTTCCGGAGTTTCTGGACCTACTTTTGCGGGTTGGGCTTGGACCTCCGAGGACTTGGCTTGACATATGGTGAGACATCATGGCTTCCGGAGTCCTAGTCTTGATTGAAAATAATACACCGATGTTGGGGAGGCATGAGAGCCCAATGAATTGCGTAAGCTTCTTTGACGTATGACCAACTCGTGATGAGCCCACAAAATCTTTGAATTAAGAAAACACTTAATATTCCTATTTTGATAAAACTACATATATAATAATTAATAATTATATATGTAAGCCAAGAAACCATTACAAAGCCAAGGATCATTTTTGTCTTCCAAAGTCTTGCCCACCTTTGAATTATCAAGATGACCCACATGGGTCTGACTTGACCACTCTTCCTGCCAAGTCCTTAACTTGTCCCAGCCAACTCCATTGTCCAAACAACTTCAAGAGGCCATTCTCTCAACCAAGTCGAAGACATCAATTAACCTATCATATATATAATATTATATATATATACATACAGTCAATTGAAATAATATATAATATTAACCAATAACATAACCAATTCAATATATATAATACTATATATATATAACCAATCGAATATATAATACTACAGTCCCGATCTCTTGGACCACAGGGGTCCAAGAGATTGTGGTCACCCACCGTTGGATATTAATCCAATGGTTGAAAAAAGTTTATTAAAATGAGTGCAAGAGTGAGTGAACCGTTGAATTTGCATCCAACGGTGAGTGACCACAAATTTCTTGGACTCCTGTGGTCCAAGAGATCAGGACTATATAATACTATATACATATAATCAATTGAATATATATAATACTATATATATATGTAATCAATTGTTTCAGTCATTGAAACTTGCGGCCTGATCAGCAACAGGTTGGCTTTGACTAGGCAACCTTTCAACTCACAGCACAAATATTAATGTGGGGCTTGGCTTTTCAATTCAAAACAGATATCAACGTGGAGATTGGCTTTGGCCTTCCTGATATCACCCAAAGGTCTGAACCCCGCTGCTGTAGCTTGATAAAAAAATCTCAGCTCAATAACTTACTTTCCTTTTACTATTCCAGCTGCCATTGAAGGAAACCTACACTCCAACTAATTTTTGGTGGTGAGAATTCTTCATTTTCTTAAACCTCTTGGCTGGCCCCAAGCCAAGCTTATGGACCTTACCAATCTATTTATTTATTATTTGACTATTGTTATTCTAAACAACAATATCTTTTGTTTTGGCTAGGCATTTGGGTTTTCACTTGACTTTGTTTGGCTTGGATTTGGTGACCACATCCAAACAATTGTGTAGCTGTTCTTCTCCTAAGTTGTTCTAGTATGTGTTGTCATTGTCTTATGCTGTAATCTGTTCTCCTATCTGGTTATAGATTTCATCAAAAACTTTTGCTCATGTTGTACTTATCATGTATTCATATATGTCATCTGGTCTCCTGGATGTAGATTCTGAATAAACCTTGATAAACTTGGATTGGTGAAGGAGGGTCAGACGATCATCATTGAACAATTGTTGCTCAGCTATGATTGCTCCTCTATATTTTTGAATGTCTTGCTTAGTAGGAATTCATGTTTTTGCTGATTCTACCGGACTAAACAGTTCATTAAAAGAAATAATAATTCTATGTTGCCCTTTGTTTGGGTAAATATTATCCTCAAACCATTCTAGGGGTATGCTGGTGAAATCTAATTTTACATTTTTCCAAAGAGGAAGATAAAAACTTATGACTTCTTTAAATTTTGAAGAGAATGAATCTAAATGATCACTACTTTCAATATAAAGTTGACCTAAATAACCATATTCTGCCAAAAATGCTAGAGTAACTGTGATTGTTTTTTGTTTATGCTCAAAATGCAGTTTTATATATTCAACCATGTTAATACTAGCTAAGTGAATAGTATAATGAGAACAGCTTTTGGTAATAATTTTGATGCCAAAGTGTGGATTACTTTTTAAATTGAAAAGAAAAGCTTGGATATATAGTTGAAGAGATGTATTTTGCTCATACTCTAATCTAATTATATGACTCTTAACATCTTGTGGTAAAAATTTATACCTTTCTCTAACTAGAGTTTGAAGAAAATATGAATTTTTAGTTTTTTGCTCAAGTGAAATAGCTATTAAACAATGACTTTGGTTTACTAGAGACATTGACAAATTGTTTTTGCTCGGTGGAAACAAAATGCTTTTCCTAAGGATTCTCTCAAATAGAAATAGAGAACGAAGTAACTAGAAATATTTTTATAATCCCCCTCTTTTCTATTAGGGATCGTCTAGAAAGCGGGTTGTTCTGAATACATTCAGACAGAAAAGCTGACATAGATGTTATGGGTGGAATTTTTTTTTTATTTCGTTCATGTCTTAATCTGGGAATTTATCCATCTTACATAAAGGAGCCGAATGAAACCAAGCTCAAGTAAGTTGGGCTCATTAGCCTCTTTTTCTTATAGAATTTGACATCTTAAATTAATGATTCTAAAATTTTTTACTATTGTATCATATCCCTTCTTTTGCTCTTCATGTTTTTCCTGCAAAAAAGAAAGTTGTTGTTTTGCTCTTTTATAATCATAATTATATGCTAAAAACTCTTGCTCAAGAACTCTAATAAGTTTTTCATGCCCTCTTCTCATGCTTTCAGTATTAGTTCTAATATTCCAAAGTTGTCTAAAAGAACTTTTTGTTTATCTGCTAATGATGCTTAAGTACAATATTTTAAAGCAGGATTTCTAACTTCTTGTACTGAAATTTCATTATAAAAATAAGTATTTACTACAGAACATGTTTGACTATTTATGCTTAATGGATTACCAATTGGTGATGGCGTACCATTATTTTTGCTGCCAGATGACAATGGTCCAAAATACTATATACATGTTAATAAATAATACGGGATAAGATATCTGCTAAAGTATTATCCATACCTTTAATATGCTCAAATATCGGTCTAAATTCATTTTCTGTAATAGAATCAACAAAATTGACCCATCTTCGGGCTACTTGTTTATTAGAAGTAATTTTATTATAATGAGAAACAATATTCTGACAATCTGTTCTAATAGTAAATATTTCATTATGTAAAAACAATGAAAATGCTTCAAAGGAGTTAATGACTCCTAATATTTCTAAGTCAGTAGCTAGAAGTCTAGCCTGTATATCATTAAATTTTCCTGATGCATATCTACAAACTTTTTCTTCAGATTTGGTTCTTCTTTATGTTTCTTCTGATATAATATTTCTACCCATCCTATTGATGATGCGTCTATTTCAACTATTTTGTAATTATTATCTAATGGTAATGCTAAATGTTTAAGTTGAGTTATATCTTGTTTAATACTTTGAACTAATTTAATATCTTCACTATTAAAATATTTTTGACCCGTTTTACTAGTTTTACTATGCAATGCTGCAATCTTTCTTCCTAAATCAGGAATAAAACTACTAACATAATTTAATAAGCCTAAAAATGCTTGTAATTGTTTTTTATCCTCTAATCTATCTAAAAATTTTAACACTTTTTTAGCTATGTGTTCTTGTAATTGTATAGTTCCTGACTTAATATACATACCTAAGAATTCTATATCTTGTTTTTCAAATTCTATTTTATTCCTACTTATAACTACACCATTATCAATAAATTCTTTTAAAATAATTTCTAAGTGTTTGCTATGTTCATTTTTATTTTTACTATGAACTAATATATCATCTACATACACACTACAAAAATTATCATACTTTTTGAAGCTTTGGTCCATCTTTCTTTGGAAAATCGATGGTGCATTTTTTAATCCAAATGGCATTACAAGCCATTCAAAATGTCCTTCTGTACAAGTAAATGTTGTCCATTGGATTGATTCTTCTGCTAATCTAGTTTGCCAAAATCCTGATTTACAATCAAATTTACTAAAATATTTACTTTCTTGAATTTTATTCATAAGTTCATCTTTATTTGGTAGTTTATAACTATCTTCATAAGTATTATCATTTAATCTCCTATAATTATACACTATTCTAGCTTTACCTCTCTTAAGTTCTGAATGTTTTCTAACTACAAAGGCTACTGATCTATGTCTAGATTTTGAAGGTCTAATTACTTTTAGGTTTAAAAGTTCTTTTATTCGATGTTCAAATTCTTGCTTATCTAACAAGTTACAAGGCATATCTGTTGTTTTAATTGTTAAGTCTGGATTAATAATGTCTAATTTTGCTAAAATCTTATTTTTATTCCAATGTAATTGGGGATCTTCTCCAACAATTCTAGTTTGTTCAGCTAATTGTAACAATTCTTCTAAATTTTTTGGTCTATCTATTTGCATAATTTCTAAAGGTTCTAGGTTTCTTGTAATTGGATATTCATAATCAAATATTATGTCATCATATTCTAGATTATTTTGTTAATCTATTTTTTCTTTACTTATTTCTTCTAATTCTTCCATGTTATATTTAAAATTTTGTTCTTCTATGTTAATACTATTATAAGACTCTAATATATTACTTTGATCTGTTGTGATTATTCCTTTATTAAAAACTGTAATGTCTGGAGATGTATATAAAAATCCTCCTTGTAAACTTTTTAAGAAATTTAATCCTAAGATAAAATGATATGATTCTACTGGGGATATAAAGGTTAAGGGTAAATTAAACCGTTGTCCTTCTATCATAATTGATACATTATTAATACAGTGTGTTAAGTATACAGGTCTTGTGTCAAACTGTATAATTCTTATTGGTCTAGCTAGTTTTTGTCTAAATTGTTTTGGCAATAACTCTTCTTTTATTACATTTTTTGTGCTTCTTGTATCTATCATGGCTGTTGTTTGAATTTTATTTTCTTTTGACAATTCTAACTCACAATTAATTGTTATTAATGAATAAGTCTTTTGTTTTTCTATGTTAGGGCAGTTATTCTTTTGATTATTGTTATCTATTTCAATTGTATTTATTTCTATTGGTCTATTATTGAAATAAGGTCACTACTACAAAAAGTGAAAAAGACGACCAGAAAACAACGACGGTCTAAGTGAAAACCGTCGTGGTTTTTAAAAAGATGACGGTTCTAAAAACACCGTCGTGTAATACAACCTTAGACAACTAAAAAATGGAGATTCAAATGGCTGTTCAAAAACAACGACGTACCTAATTAAACAACCGACGTCTATTTGAAACAGATTTCCGCAGTGTAAAATCAATGCCAACAAAGAACAACAGAAGTTATGAATCGACCGACGTAGAAAGTAAAGACGACGATTTCAATAAAAACCGCCGTTTTTACTCATAAAATAACACGACGAGGTTTTCGTATAAGACGCCGTATAATTACAAACAAATCCACGGCTTTAAAATACAAAATATCGCCGTATTAAATTAAAGTACAACGACGGAAAATATAAATATATCGACGTCATTCTCGTATAGTTCTACGACGTTATCTTTAAATCGTACAATAAAATTTAACGTCGTATTTATTCATTTTATACGTCGTACCTTTAATTTAAACCGTCGTCTTAATAAGAAAAAACTCTATTTATAACGCACTGTAATTGAAAAATAAACAGAAAGGTCACGGGAAAAAAAATTCTATTCATAATTTAAAAATTCAAATCCACGTCGGTTATATTAAACCTAACGACGTTAAATGAAAAGATTCCACATCGCAAAACAAATATTGCGTCGTGTTAGTTAAAAACGACGGCATAACAAAAACCCGTCGTTGTTTCAAACTGAATTAATTTAAAATTTCTTCGGGAAAGCAAAATCTATTTATAATTTCCTCGGGTTAGTAATATTGCGTCGTGTTAGTTTACAAATTCTAGAACATTAATTTCCCTCATTTTAAATTTCCTTGGGAAAGAAAAATCTATTTATCACGCTTTGTAATTGAAAACTAAAACTGAAAGAATTCGGGAAAAAAACTCTATTTATAATTTAAAAATAAAATCCACGTCGGTTGTAGTACACTTAACGACGTTTAACAAAATAATCTACGTCGGTAATTATAAATCTACCGCCATCTTACCTTAATATAGACGACGAGAAAAGACGACGGTAGAATAGAAAACCGCCGTTGTTTCAGTTTCTTTAACAGTTTGGTCCTTTATCTTTCTGCAGGACTTGTATAGTTCAAAGCATTGACAATGTCTTCATCATATCTCCCAGCAACTACTGATTCGATTGCTCATGCTTTAGAGGCCATCTGAAGCCATTTCTATTCTTTATCGCATTCTTGAAACTCTTCTTCTTCTTCTGAAGCTCTACGGATAAAGGAAGAGGCTATCACAAATCTGACGGATCTTCTTAGCCAAGAAAATCAAGCAGAGGATCAGGCACATCTGATCTTCAGATTTCCCTGAGAAGCGAACTTTCCTTCGACAGCGAGTGGAGGCCAGGCTTGCATCTCTTTTGATGGAAAGCAAGGAGTATTCAGAAGCACTAAGTGTCCTATCAGGCTTGATCAAGGAAGTGAGAAGGCTAGTTGACAAGCTTCTTCTTGTGGACATGTATTTGATGTGAGTAAGCTCAATTTCTCTTTGAGAAAGACATCCAAATTATTGTCTTTGAGACGTGAGAGACAGTGTCTCTGAGAGAGGAAGAGTACTCGGAACCCTAAATGTAAACCGAAAATGAATGAAAGCGACAAATTTATAGAATAAATTTTTAAAACCAACGGCGGTCCTTACAAAAAACCGCCGTTTAAATTGTAAAATCAACGTCGGTATGACCGACGTATATTACAGAAATCCACGTCGGTACATTAATAAAAACGACGTGTTAAATAATCTACCATGACGCGAGTTATTACTTATGTACTTTATTTTTGAGACGACGGTACCTACAACACTACTGTCGTATTTATTTACTACGTCCGAAGTTAAATGTACCGTCGTATTTTGTAATTTATACGTCGTAGTTATATGTAACCGCCGTATTATTTTTTTGAAATGGTTTTATATGTAAGCAACTTTTCGTCTACCTGACTTACACATGCGCTGTTTCCAAACCCGATTAAAAATTTCAATCTCCCAGAGAAAACTTTTAGACTTTTTTCCTTGTCAGAGCACTGTCAGAGTATCTCATCGTCTTCCTCTCGTCTTCTTCGTCGTCTCTGAACTTAAACATCGTCTTCCTCTTGCTTTCATTGCACGCAAAAGGTAAGCTTTCATTTTCACTATTTTGGTTGCTGTTTTGCATGCTCATACGTTTTTTGTTTGAAAAATCTTTTTACCTTTTTTCTGGCCAAAATCATTTTTACCTTTCGTCTATTATAATTTACAACTTTTTCAATTTCTTAACCCCGACGTGGTTTTTCAGTCGTCTTTATATCAAAATATTCAAAATAAATTTCAAATTAATCCGAAAAATGAAGCGTCAAAATAAACGGCGTTACATTCAGTGTTTCCGTCGTGGAATATTACATTTACGTCGGTTCTTGTAGAACTTTCGCCATGGTTTTTCTTTCGACGTTTTAAAGAGAGCGCTCTCTAAAAATTTTCGCGCGCCCTAAATTTTTTAGATTTGCTCTTATTCTTATACTTCTAACCCTGAACCCTAAAATTTTCAGATTTCGCGCAACATAACATTTCGCTCTCTCACTTCTGCTCTAATTAAAAGTTGCACTCTCCAGGCTCCGTCGAATCTGTGAACTCGTCCAACCTGTAAGTACAAACCCTATCTTCCCCTTGTAAATTCATTGAATGATATTAGGTTGTTTTGTTAAAGGGTTTTAGGTATATGCTTTGTGATCTATTAATAATGTGCTTATAGGTATGGGTTCATGGATTTTCTGTTTAATGGGTTCATGGATTACATTATCTGTTATGTTGAATTGGGAATGGATTTAATTTTGGCGGATCTTTTAATCACCCTATGTTATGTTGAATTGGGAATGGATTTATTGTTTTCATGCTTGGTTTCATGTATATGTTGGTTTCTTGCTTGGTTTCATATATATGTTGTGTTCTTAATGGGTTTTGGGTTCTTGAAAATAAACTGAGACACGACGCCTTTTTAGGCATACGACGACGATTACACAACGGTTTATGAAAAAACCGTCGTTGTATTACTTATACACGACGGTTTTTTCATAAACCGTCGTTTGTATTACTTATATTAGACGACGTCTGTTGAAAATTCGTCGTCTATATATGCCAAATACGTCTGTTTTTGTTTAAAACCCATCGTCTCTGTTGTGTATTACTTGCTATTAGATCTTTGTATAATCTGCTATAGTGATGGTTATTGCCTGTATTTTCACTTTATTATAGATAATAGGTTATAGTGTCGGAGATGGATAAGTCATGGATGCACTCGGATAGAAGATCGAAGGCATATGAGTTTGGGGTGGAAGCATTTTTGAACTTTGCTGTAGAAAATCTTCTAACTACAACACATATCCGTTGTCCATGTGTTAAATGTGTTAATTTGAAGTTGTTTGGGGTTGGAATTATCCGTTGCCCAAACTGAAGCAGGGCAAGAGCTCTTCTCCTTCCAGGGTTAATCTTCAAAGTCAAGGGCTTGGGGTTTCTCATTCAACCAAAGATGATGACTTGGCCACCCTTGTTCAACATGCCATGGATCAGGCCTCAGAGAATCTTTCTCCATGTAGGGCTAGTCGAATTCAGTTACTAAAGCTACAATTTTCAGATACGATATTAAAAGCAAACAAGACACTTAAGGGGCTACCTGATTCTCCACCAAGGAAAAAATTGATGCAGCGGATGAAGCAAAGGAAATTGGCTCGCCGTGCCATTTTGAACGTGGAGAAGTCAGTGCAATTTGAGGACTCTTTACAGGATCTCAAACAACTTGAGATGCTGTGTGGCTGTGGCAGTGGAGATACTTTTCTACAGGTCCACCTCGGATTGCCGCTTAAGAAGTTGGGTCTATACCTCAAGGAAGACGATGAATTGCAAGGTCAGGATGAGGAGATCTTTTTGAATGGAGATTGGGAGGAAGGCGAGATCCATTCATGAAGTATAGGTGGTGTAGAGGGAAACTGAGCATAGGTTATAGCCTTATAGGCCTCCTTGGCTCTGTTATTTGTTGTACATGATGAATAGGTTAGAGTTTCCACTTTGTAAATGATTAGCAATTCTTTGATTTCTAGGAAGAAAGAAATTGAGGATGTGATTCTGAATTATTCAAATTTTCAAAGTTGAATGATATTATTGAAGTTTCTATTTCTGTTTGTTCTCTAATTGGAATTTGTTCTCTATTTTCTATCTGTTTGAGGAAGTTGGTTTCTATGTTAAAACAGCATACTGGTTCTAAAGTGGAAACTTCACCCTGCCCCTTCTATTTTCTGTTGATTTCTGGTGTATGTGGGAAACAAAAGTGGATCGAGTCTTTCCAGTTCTTTTTTGAGATGATAGAGAAGGGGCTTCTCCCTCAGAAGGTTACTTTTGGGATACTCTACCAAGGGCTAATACAATCTGATATTAATTTGCAAGACAGTTTTAACATGTTTAGTTTGTCAAACTGTAGTAGCATTCACTTTTCTATTTTTGCAGAAATTCATCTTTGGGTTATTTCTTCCAGGTGATTGATTACATGCACTGCTGAATTGTGTCTTTTAATTTCCTTTAGATGGTTCATATGGTATACATGTATATTTGGTCATATTCATTATACATATCATTTTCATATTAATTATCTGGTGTGCAAAGGATAATGAAAGTTTAATCCTGGAAAGTCAGATATCTTGGCAACATCTTCTTTCCACTTGGTTCTGGGTAATGAAAGTTTTCGGCCGCTGGAAATCATAAGATTTGCTCAACTTTCTATTGCATTTGGTGGAGCCTGCTGGTTTTCTTTTTCATTTCTTTTGCATCATCCATTACCCTGCAGTAATTGTCACTTGGTTTTTTGTCAAACCTAGTAGTAAATTTGAATCAGTTTTTGTTAATACAGAGCCTTCTATGGTTTTCAGTTACCTGTTCCCTGCACTTATCCCAATTTCATACTAGTATGATTTTCACTAGGAACTTGCGTTGATGTAATGTGAGCATGGTATGTGGATCAGAATGCCAGCAACGGTGGATTTTTTATTTCAGTTGCAGTACATTTTTTTTTTGGGGGGGTAAATAGAGCTCTGGTCGGAGTATAATATATTATTGTATTTTTTTCACCTTTCTGAATGTTTTCGGGAAATAGTCCTCTCAGTTTTTCTTTAATTATCATCAATGACACTGAAAATCAAACAAGGAAACCTTAGGTGTTCCACGTTTTAAGCATTTGCCACCGCTGATGAGGGCACTCCGAAAAAAAAATTTGGAAACCATTTTTATTTGTACATGTTGAACATGGTCAATGGATCAGTCACATCACTGGATCAGGTACAAACAAATCAGTGTTAGAATGGATGACGGAAAAATTGAAACTACAACTACTGCTTGCTTGCTACTTCGGCCACTACTAATGCCTGTTCCTACCCTTGTTTTCCTTCTGCTTCCGGTTCTGCCACCGCCACCGCCACTTGTCCATTTTATTTACACAAGGCTGGGAGAAGTCAGATCCTGGGAGAGCCTTTGATTTTTCGCAATCTTTCCCAACAATGTTGCCGGCAGTAACGAAGAATTACAAGAGATATAAATGCTGGAAAGGTTAAAAAAACATCATTTTGCATAAGAATCTTCAGGACAAGGAAATGATCCTACAAGATTGCAAATAGAAGCGATAACAAGAGTGCAAATAGAAGCGATAACATAGCTGACTATTAAGTTCTCAGAAAAGTAATTGTATATTTTTACATTAATCTGCGCATTGATCTATTTAAATCACTATTCAGCAAACTATGAATTAGACAGATTTCAAAAGGCCACAAAATTAAAGGAAAACTAAGAGCGCTTTCGTTATGAATATCTTTGTAAGTTGATCCTAATTTATACCGGTTTCCACATGTTGTTCCAGGGACGAAAATATCCTGCAATGCAATAAAATTACCTGTGAAGATACGGGTTCTCACAGAAGACAGATTCCAAAAAGCTGTGGCTGCTACAATCTTTTTGTGTGAGGAAGCTCCCCATGTTTCCAACGCCCACCATTTCAAGCAGTCAACTGCATACCGAAATTAGACTTCGTTTAGTGCGGGATGAATATAAAGGCAAACTTTATAGACATCAAGCACATTGGTGGATTCTAATACCTTTGTGGTTCATTTGGATGGAGTAGCATGAGTACAGTTTTGGGATTGTGAAGCTGATAAAAAAAGCTAGCCATAATTTTACACAATTGGTTAGCAGCATGTACTCCCATTAAATATTTAAAACAACAGAAGAAGAAAAAAAAATTCATTGATTGGCAGATGGGCATGAAGTCTTATACCAAGCATACAGAGCCTCCAAAGGATTGGCAGATGGATACAAGTACATGCTTGATACTACCACTAAAATAAGGAAATCCGGGAAATTTGAAAGAGAGAAGCAGTCACCTAAAGTTGATTTCTCTGGCAAAGCAAGAGGACAAGAAGAAAAGAGACCCCAAAACCAAACCAAAGGCTTGACCTTGCCACATCTCTCCACATAATCAGATCATTCGATCCAGGCTTCCACGGTACTCATCATCAACTATCAACAAATGAAATCATAAAAACCCAAGGAATTGAAAAGACCAAAGAGTGTGTTAAACGTAATGCATTTGTATCAGTTGTTAAGTAGAGTTATGTCTCTTGAGAAGAGCTATGTTTAGGAAGAGTTGTATCTCATTAGAAGTCTAGAGTTGTGTCTGCAACTCTTGGAACTAATCCAAGAGTTATGTCTGTTTATGAAAAGGTCTGAGTGTTATTATAAATAGACAATGTTATAGGCTGCTGTAGTATCAAAGAAGTTAAAAAAATCAGTTTGAATAATTCTCTGTTTTACAAACACTCTCTGCCTTACTTTTTATTTCCATCATATTCTTCAGTTTTGTGATCATTCCTCCAACAGAGTGCAAGAAAAGAGAGCAATTGGGACTTACTTGATGATGCGCTTGGGGAGGGCAAAGAAAGGACCAAGCTCAGCTTAGACCGCCTTTTCCTTGGGTTTCCAATCTCTTCCACCAAACCCGAATCTTTATCTTCTCTTCCATCTGGGCACCTCTGCTTTTGCACCTCCGGCGTGGCCCTGCGGTCTCGACCGCGGGCTCATCAACCATTTCTAGTCGATCCGTGAGACGGATCTTGGACCTTTTTCGGAGAGGTGAAGGTGAAAGAAGGAGAAGCTCGCGGAGAGGGAGGGAATCGGAAGATCTGATAGAGTGAGCAGAAGGGGACGCAGTTCTCTTGGGTGATGATGTTATGAGGCCAAGAGAGAGATGAGGAATTTGTCCGCTTTGGGCAAGCCGTGAGGCTGATTTCGTCCTGGACGGTGGTTCCGAACGAGAATGATGATGATAAGGAGGTGTTGCTGCTGCTGTCGAATCCATGAGATTGAGATTGGTGGTTTTATTTATACGATCAGATTTTGCCAAGGATTTTGTGGGTTGTTAATGAAAGATATCAGTTTCTTGGGTCAAAGATTTTATGGGTCTTGATTCAAAGTGCAAGATCTCTGGGTTTTAATTAAGAGATTGAGGGAAAAGAATTTCGGTTTTGGGAAGGGTTTGTTCTTGATTCTTGAAAATGGGTTCTGCTGGATTGTGTGAGGTCTCTGAAGTAGCCGTTAGGGGAATAAGAGCACTATATTTGAATTTCAACGGCGGGGATAGTGGGGCAGTGAGCACAACGGTAAGAAATTAACGTGCCGTTTGTTTGACACTATTCGTGGTCGGCTTCACTCCCATTATATTTTGGTAAATCCCTATGCAAAAAAATTAAGGGGTCTCTTGAGTGACATCTGTCTAGGGCTCACACACTTTGCATTATATTTTCAAATATCATTTGCAAAAAAATCTACAAAATCGAAAATCAGTTAACCATTTTATTATGTGGTAGTCATTTTAATGTATGTTTTTGAGTGCTGTTAAATGAACCTTAAAATTAACTGAGTGCATCATAGTACAAAACTATTTATTGAATTACTAATTTATCCAAATATAAAATAACCAAAAATAATATATTTATTTATGAAACAAATATAATAAATACATCATACTCACCATATTCAATCATAATCCGTAAGTGAAAAACCCTTCCAAGCTTGTTGCTGTACTTCAAGTGCAACCTTTCAAAGCTCTTCTAATTTAGTGCCTCATATACATCATAGCTGCAAAACAGGAATTTAACAATGTTCATAATCATAAGGCAGATTCTTAGCGAGCCTCTTCAGAGACTAGAATATAGAGGTTAACAGAGAACTAAAGGAATGCTGTACCTTCATCTATAAAATATTACTAATCTTACTCTTAGGAAATCCGCATAGAAAGAATTGAAAAGTCAGTAACCTTATTAAAGAGACTGGCTATAGCAATATGAGGAACGGGAACCTTTTTTTTTAGAACTTTCTTTTGGGCTATTATTATTTAATTTTTTCTCTCTAGGATAGGAAGCATATCCTGGACAAATCTTATGATTGACTTAGAGAATCTAGTTTTGGGTTTATAATTTGAAGAATGCTAACGAATGGAAAAAAATGAGTTTGTTGTTGTGTTATAGAGTGTATTAGAGTGTACGAGGGGTATTTTTGGTAGTTAAATAAGGACTACTTAGTTAATTTTATATTTTGATTTAAATATTAGGGTGTATTTAGATAATAGGGTTGTTGAGGCCCAAAAAATTCAGGGTTAGGTCCAAATAAATTCCCGGCCCAGTGCGACACCTTATTAAGAAAAGACCCAGTTCAGAGCATGCAAAATTCGTCATGCATGCTTACACTAGCCACGACTACGTGCCATGTCAAATAAATATGCAATCCATCACGCTAAGAATTAAAATGAGCCTATAAAAGGCATTGGCTCTATAAGTCCATGCTAATTATTTCGTCAAGCATCATATCCCTTTTCAAAGCGATAAAATTCAAGCACGCCGATCAACATGCAATGCCAAGCAAAAAACTCTTATTTTGCACCTAGCCACGCTACAAGCTTAAGTGGGTCCAAGCCAAAGCCACGTAAATAAATGCTCGGGGCTTGCTGAGTGGGTTGTGGTATGGATGGTAACGAGCTTTCATGGGGCCCATTGATGAGCCGAGAAATAGAAGTTTTGAGCTGCTTGGGAGCCCCAAAACTCAAGCCTATTTCTTGAGCCTAAATATGTGGGTAAGAATAAAAAAAAGAAAAAAGCCCAATACTCTACAGAAAAAAGCCCAATATTTTAGGCAAAATTAGCCAATCATCTCAATAAAATAGCCTATCACTTTAGGAAATTAGCCCATTTCCTTAAATGAGTTAACCCATCATCTTAGGAAAGCCCAAGCAACCAAAGAAAATATCTATAATCTCCAGCACTTAGTTGGAAACAAGAGCCACGATGAAAGCCAAAATATCCATGTATGTAAGCTACTAAGAAGCTCCAGCACATGGGCAAAAACAAACATCAAGGTAGAACACACAAAGAACTAATGGGTATTAGCGTGCACAGAGCAGAATCACCCTTCAACCCAATACCCTTACCAATTTCTTTCTCCTACCAGCTCTTGCCACGGAAGAGGGAAGGAAAGAAGGTGAGGAGGTAGTCCAAAATAGGAGTTCAACACTGAAGTAGTTGCAGGAAGACCTTAGAGCTTCCAAAAATCTTGTCTTTTTGTGTTTGGACAGAGGAAGATTTCACAAAATGGGATGAATCAAAAGGAGAGAAGAGAAATGAAAGGGGAAACTTGGCAAAATTGGAGAGAACCCATTCGGGTTTCTTGGGAAGGAGGAGCTTCTAGAGACTATAAAAAGGGCTATTTCCTACCCATCATCTCAACAACCCACATCCAGAGAGCAAGCATTATCTCTCATCCCTAAAGCCCTGCAATTTCATACCCTATTCCTCCATCTCCCTCTTCTGGCAAGCCATTCCAGAGTCTGACATAGCTTTTGTTAGGTTGCCGAAAAATTACTCAACACACCCATTTGTTCTTCCCATCTCTCTCTCTCTCTTTCTCTTCAACGATCTTCTCAAAATACCCTTCTCCTTTTACCTTAAACCCATGTTTCTCATAGGAAATCACAGCCATCTCTCTCTCTTTAATGCCAAACTCATAACTACTTTGCTTCCATGCCACAAGCCTCTCATGCCAAGCATTTATCTGTAAGTGACTGTTGGTTTCATTGGTGAAGAAGACCAAGGTGTTTCCTAAGGCTCAACTACCCTTTCAAAACACTTTTGGGGTCTGATCTTTGAACTCATACTCAAGGCGCAATTTCATACAATTGGCTTTTTACAGCAGCCCAGGCCTATATGTAGCTGCCGAAACGAAAAAGCCCCTACATAAATTGGCAACTCTGCTGAGAATCAGGCTATTATCTTCACCTATGCTTCCAAGAAAGAAGACCAGAAGCAATATCATGGCTTCCCAAGACGGACCAGACCATGGTGACTCGGAATCAGGGCAAAATGCCTCTCCTAGAGAAGAACATGCAAGTAAGGGAGCTTTTACCCTTTCAGACCTCATTGTAGCCATCAATGCTATGGGGGAAACCCAGAGGGAGATGGCAGACACAATCAAAGAGCTAAAAAGCTCAGTCTCCAAGCCAAGCAAAGAAAATAAAAGACCTCCCCAAAAGGAATTTGCTGTTGCTGGAAAGGGGTCTGAACAAAATGGGCCATCTTTTGTCACTCATGAAGATGTCATTGCCATGCTAGATAAGGAGCTGAGTCAAAGCCAGGAGGATTAGAAATATGTTCCTCAACCACCGTATCCATCAAGCCTACTCCAACAACCGTATCCCAAAGGTTATAAGGCACTAAGCATCGTTCTTTTTGACGGAAGGAAAGGAAGCCCAAAAGAGCATGTCAACCGCTTCATTGATGCTTTGGGTCCGTCTCAGAGAGTTTTCGAAAAGCCTTACCGATCGTGCTTATACATGGTACACAACATTGGCACCAGAGTACATTTGCTCTTAGGAAGTGTTCACCTGTTTTGAGTTTATTCCTGAGATGGAAGGGCAAAGTTCCCCACTGCCTTGGAAACCATTGATTGGTCAACAAGTCAGCTTTCTTTAGTGTATGAGCGTACCACTATTAGCAATAAAGATTCTAGCAGACTTCTTTAAAATCGATAACTTGCGCCCCAAGTTACTGATTTCTAAACAAACGATTATGAATTTGGGTGGGGAATATCTCCCAAATAAGTTCTTTTTCTTACCTCAGACTGGTGAGGACTTCACAATTTATCCCAGTATAAAATTGGTAATTCTAGCCAGAGTAATGAATAATAAAGTGGACTGTTTTTAGACAGAACTGCTCTTTTCAGAGTTACAAAGGAAGAAATCAACTCTAGAAAAGCAAAAAGAAAGCCAGAACTCCATTCCTGTCTGGATAGAAGCTTCTGATCCGGGCTGGACTGGGTATGTCTGAGCTAGACTGGACTTTTAACAACTTCAACTGCTCAGTTTCAGCTGTAGGTCGATACCAAAGTTCAATTTTGGTAGAGCTTTAATCTACTCCAAGCTTTGGGAGGCTTTTGAGCTGGCAGAACTACAGCTTTTTTGTTTGAAGGGACAGAAGTGGTCGTTCTTAAGAACCTAATAAGCTGAAAACTGCACTGTGAAATTTGTTGAGGTTTTCATACTTGAGAAAACTCAAACTCTGCTTGTCTTGGCTTTTGTTGAACCAAATTCGTAACGAGAGAGATCTCGTTTTGAATGACTTATTTCTTTAAGTCTGAACTTTGGGAATTCTGATCTAAGACTGTTTTTTCTTGTGGTTTAAGTGAGCTTTTGGTTGATTTTTTGGTTGTTTGTTTGATTGATGAAAAATCGAGTCCCCTATTCTGTTCACCCTCTCTAGTATTTATAAGGAAATGCTTTGGAGTAAGGTTTCATTCTTCTAACAATGGGCGGCAAAGATTTCTCAAAAGATCTTTTTATTTTTAAATGCAAAGAAAAAGAAAAGTTTTAATCAATTCTGGCAGATAAGCTCTCAATAGTCAGTTCTCAAGATCATTTCCCTGTTTTGCCTGAAAGAGAACCTATCCCTTTTTTAATTTCCAACTGCCCCCCTGCGAGAGCTCAAACCGTGATGGTTAGTTTGATTCTCAGTTTGAACAGCTCCCTGTCTCCTGCTTATCTCTTTTTGAAAGTATGACCTGTTTATTTTTTGGGAGAATCACCCTTTTGTTGGAGTAGAGGAAAATATCTCTAAATATTTTATACATAAAGTATAAGGGTTTGATCTTCTGATGGTAGAGATTTTTAGAAAGGTCTTCTCCTAGTTCGCCTGCTTTTGATTGACATACTTTATCAAATTAGTTGAAAATGTTGACTTTTCAAATGTCAAAGAAAAGAGATTTCTCATGGGTGGGTCTGTTTTTATTTTCTTATTTCTTTAATCATGCTGGGCCTGCTCTGATTTTTCTGGAATCAAACCAAGGGCTGGTTTGCTTTTTTTTCTTTTTCAAGGCCCAAGTTTTTGTTTTGCCACCTTTTAATAGATCCTGGGCTAGGTTCTTTTGGATTTCCTGTTCATTTTGTAAAGTCCAGGTCTGGGCCCGTAGTGCTTGGGCGGAGTGTATAATCTTGGCCCAATTCAAAGGAACATTGGTGGCTGGTTAAAAAATTGCTATGGGCTTTGTGACCTTGGGCTAGGTGTGCCAAATTAAGCCCAAACAGGAAGATTTGGCAGGCAGGTTTTATAAGAAATACTTCCAGCATAAGGAAAGAGTTACTACGACTAAACTCAACAACACTTGCCAAAAGCATGGGGAAGACCCTGTGGACTTCGTGCTCCGATTCCAGGACCTGGCTCTAAACTACTATGATGAGAAAGATGAGGAAGCGCTTGTTGAAATTTGTATCAGCAACATCATAGCAAATTACAGAGTCTATCTCGAGAATATTGGCGTCAGCTAATTTTCTCGACTGTTGGAAGCAGTAAGAAAAACAAGCATGTCGGTCAAGCTAACTGGGCAAGAAGCTTGGAAGAGTGAAGAGGAAGAAGCACACTAGACATTAGATGAGGATGACAAATCATCTAGTGACTACAATTCACGCAAAAGAAAAGACAAGGAGACGTACCCGCCACTGCCATGGAAAGATGAAGAATTCCATGCCATTCTTGATACAATGTTTGTTCATGGTGCAATCGAACACCTCAGGCCCTACAAAGTTCCTACAAGAGAGGAAAAGGGTGATCCTAGGTACTGCCGTTATCATCAGTTTGTGGGTCATCCAACCATCACTTGTCAAACTTTGAGGATGATATTGCACGCTGAGATACATTGCGGAACTCTTGAGCTACTCTTTAAGAGGCAAGCTATTGACGAAGACCCCTTGTTGAAACGAAGGGGGAAGGAGATGGCTACTGTCATTACATGCTTTGATGACTTGCTCGACGACGATGCATTGTGCCACCCGTGGAAGAATGACTCAAAGCCATCGGAGACTATTTGGGAGCCTTACGAAAACATGGAGAAAGCTTACTGGCATAAATATTCAAAATCCTCGAGCTATAACACCCCATGGTTGCTTGCTAATGGATGGGAGAATGGTTCCAACAGCGAAGTATCCACATTGGACATGTCGGAAGAACGCCAATCGGGGGATTCATTTGGTCAGCAAGATTATCAAGAGACAGCTGTCGTAACCTCTCATAACCTCACAAAAGTTGAAGAAAGTGTGATGGGTTATGAGCTGCAAATCACTCTATGATCAGTTGGGTTATGAGCTGCATGTAAGTAAAGCAGCAGCTGTGGCTCTGTTAAATATCTCTATAGAGCATGGCAGCCTAGTACAATACATGCTGAATACATGCCAACCTAAGCCACAAGCTTTCATGCTATTGAAAGTCATGCACACTCCTTGACCCTTTCATACTTGGGGGCTTGATTGGATTGGAGTATTCATCAATGCAAAGTGGCTCAAATCCTTACTACTGCTGAGTTGCTTTTGCACCTATCCTTTTGTTTTTGGCTTTTCAAATTTATTTCAAAGAATTGCTTCTGTGTTTCACCATATGCTTTCACAACTTTTATAGAATGCACCACTATTATAGCATGCCAAGGTGTAAGATGATATTTGCAATGAGAATGAAGTATTTTGAAGAAAAAAAAAAAGACAAGCAACTTTTCTTTACAAAACTAAGCCTCTCAGTAGCAACTATACCAAGCAAAGCCACTTAGATAGGATCCCAAGCTGTTAACAAGCACCATGCACAAACAATATTATGTGTCAATCTTAAAATAAAATTTTTTTAAAAAAAAGGGAAGGTCATGCTATTAAGTAAAATCATCCTAGGCCTTGCAATATTTGAAGAAAGTGTATGTGTTGGGGTGCTGTGAAAGAAAAATCAGATCACATAAGGAAGGCTTTGTGGAAAAAAAAAAAAAAAAAATATATATATATATATAGGCAATGGGGCAAACACTTTTGCGATCCTGTAAAAATTGCCAGCATTACCTTGCACCTACCACAACCCAACCTATTAAAATCTCAAGCAACTCATGCATTTCATTGTTTCCAACTAAGCATACTGTATAGAACAAGCTGGAAATCATTATCTCAATGCATTCCAAACCTCAACAATTCATGCATTTCATTATTTCCAACCAAGCAAAGCATACAAAACAGGCCGAAACTTAATATCTCAAGATCATACACCCTGCGGTTTCAAAAGGAAAAGCTACTATGCACCGAGCCAGCCAGCCCCCAACAACAAAGAAATGCGACCTGCAAGGAAAAATAAGGACATGTGTTAGAGAAAGATGGTGCTGGAAGATATAGCCTTGCTACATTATATATATATCACGGTGCAAACAAAGAGAATTCGATACCTCAACTATATCATGGTGCATGACTAGAAGAAGCGGAGAGAAATGATCCTTTCAATGTTTCCACCACGCACCAAGCTCCATTACCAGTAGCTCATTTGTCAAGGAGAAGGTCTCATAGCTTACGACACTGGCTCTCTAATTCTTAAGGCTCAACGCATTAAGGACAACTCTTGCTTAAGGGGATTGGGCATACATCTGTATGCTACAAGCAGCTTTTGCTTTAAAAACAGCGCATGATATAACTTCTTCTAAGTATCAAGCGGGAAGTCCACGCGAGGTCCTAATAAGAGACATGCTCAAACCCTTTCAGCACAATACTGTAAGGTCGAAAACGATGTTTCCTTTGCAACCTTCAATCATTCGCAAAACATCTTCTGTAGTTGAGTCTGCCAACTCTCAATCGAACCACTCTGGCCAACCCTTAGTGATGCTGGGTATTGAAAAAAAATCAAGTGGCCGCTAGAAACATGCCTTTTTTCTATAGAACATCTGGAAATGAGAGTAGCCTCCAAAGCTTACCCAGTGCCTATGATCGAGTCTTGGCAAGTGTTTCTAAGCTATGAAGGTAGTCGTCCCTTCTTCAACCCATCGTACAAAGGGAAATAGGCCATCACTCATAACAGAAGTCATTGTGACTTATTACGTGATTCCCTGCAAGAATTGCCAACAAAGAATATGCTGCAAAAAAGGCAAAGCATCTCTGTGTTAAAGCCAAGTAATCTCCACACTAGCATGCAAGCAATATGAACTTCACAAACCAAGCCAAGTAAGCTATCTCATGTCAAGCGAAATGCATAAACAAAAATATTTTCGAGGCATCATGCAATCTATTACTCGAGCTCATGGCAAGCAAAATTCTCGTTCCATGATCGACAAGCAATTCCCATGGCAAGCAAATTCTATCCCAATAATGCAAAAATTCAAGCATTGTGAAACATACATTATGTAAGTTTCTTAACAGCCTTTTTCCTCACAACATAAAACAGAGTCCAAAATCAATCACGCAGGTGTCCACAAGAAAAACAAGCCTAGACCAAAGCATCAGTCTATGTCTACTCCTACAACGTCAAATGAAGAACTCACGATTTCAGCAAATGGGCTGAACTACTACTGAAAGACCAAGATTGAAGCTCAAATGCCCAAGTTATGAAGCCGGTGCGCTCAAAGCTTCCAACATCAAGGAATGCGACACAAGCTTTCGGCGTCTCCCATTTCCTATGCCAGAGATATATAAACCTACAATCAGAATGCAGTGCATCACCCAAAGTTTTGCCTTTTGGCTAGCACAAAGAGGCCTAGCATGCGATAAAATGAAGAAAAGAAAAGGGAGTAATCCATATTGGTGACTCCTCCGCACGATTTCGGCCAAGGCACCCTTCCAGCAACTTGCCCGAAAATTGACGCAAACCCTGCCTTTTCTAGCAACTATGTCGTGGGTACTCTCGTCGCGGCGACAACAAAGAATGGATAGGTCGAGAGGTTTGGCGCTTGGCTGCCAAAACAAGAAAAGAAAAACCCCATGAGGATGAAGAACCCAACAAGCCCCACAATAGATTCAAGAAATTGCAAAGAGGAAAGGCAATACCTTTTTAATCACCTCAAAGGACAGCCTCATATGCACCAAGAAAGAGAGAATTGGGAATTTTGGAAGAAAAGTCTGCACAGAGACAATATCTTCCAGCAACGGCAAGTGGGTTTCTTCGCGCAGGAAATGACGGAGTCAAGTTTGGCTTGACCGCCCTTCCAGCGGCTGTAGACAGGCGGTTTTTCTTGATCTCACTCTATTTCTCGCGCTTTGAGTTTGTTGGAAGAAGAAAAGGAAAAAGAAGATGAATTTGATGGGGAGAGAGTTACTCTAGTGCGCGTAAAGAGGAAGGAGAAGAAGGAAGAAATAATAAATGAAAAAGAGGAAGAAGGAAGTTGGTATCTGGGAAAGCACAAATAACTGCTGGAACTTATGAATTTGATTTTTGGGTCGGGTTTAATTATTCTGCCCATTCCAGCACTTATCCATGGCCTTAATAAATAAGGGGGCTAATGTTGAGGCCCAAAAAATCCAGGGTTGGGTCCAAATAAATTTACGGCCCAGTGCGACACCTTATTAAGAAAAGACCCGATTCGGAGCAATGCTTGCACAAGCCACGACCATGTGCCATGCCAAATAAATATGCAATCCATCACGCTACGAATTAAAATGAGCCTATAAAAGGCACTGGCTCTACAAGCCCATGCTAATTATTCCGTCAAGCATCATATCCCTTTTCAAAGCAATAAAATTCAAGGACACCGATCGACATGCAATGCTAAGCAGAAAACCCTTATTTTGCACCTGGCCACGCTACAAGCTTAAGTGGGCCCAAGCCACGTAAATGCCCAGAGCTTGCTGAGTGGGTTGTGGTATGAATGGTAACGAGCTTTCATGAGGCCCATTGATGAGCCGAGAAATGGAAGTTTGGGCTGCTTGGGAGCCCCAAAACTCAAGCCCATTTATTGAGCCCAAATATGTGGGTAAGAATAAAAGAGAGAAAAAAACCCAATACTTAAGGAAAAATTAGCCAATCATCTCAATAAAATAGCCTATCACTTTAGGAAATTAGCCCATTTCCTTAAATGGGTTAACCCATCACCTTGGGAAAGGCCAAGCAACTAAAGGAAATATCTATAATCTCCAGCACTTAGCTGGAAACAAGAGCCACGATGAAAGCCAAAATATCCATGTATGTAAGCTGTCGGGAGGCTCCAGCACATGGGTAAAAACAAACATAAAGGTAGAACACGCAAAGAACCAATGGGTATTAGCTTGCGCAGAGCAGAAACACCCTTCAAACCGACGCCCTTACCAATTTCTTTCTTCTACCAGCTCTTGCCATGGAAGAGGGAAGGAAAGAAAAAAGGTGAGGAGGTAGTCAAAAATAGGAGTTCAACACTGAAGCAGCTACGGGAAGGCCTTATAGCTCCCAAAAATCTTGTATTTGTGTGTTTGGACAGAGGAAGATTTCACAGAATAGGATTAATCGAAAAGAGAGAAGAGAAATGAAAGGGGAGACTTGGCAAAATTGAAGAGAACCCATTAGGGTTTCATGGGAAGAATGAGCTTCCAGCGGCTATAAAAATGGTCATTTCCTATCCATCATCTCAACAACCCACATCCAGGCATCAAACATTATCTCTCATCCCTGAAGCCCTGCAATTTCGTGCCATATTCCACCATCTTCTCCCATTTTCTCTTCTGGTAAGCCATTCCGAAGTCTGACATAGCTTTTGTCATGCTGCCAGAAAATTACTCAACACACCCATTTGTTCTTCCCATCTCTCTCTCTCTTCAACGAATCCTCTCAAAATACCCTTCTCCCCTTACCTTAAACCCTTGTTTCTCATAAGAAATCACAGCCCTCTCTCTCTTTAATGCTAAACTCATGATTGCTTTGCTTCTATGCCACAAGCCTCTCATGCCAAGTTTAGTATTTATCTGTGAGCGACTGTTAGTTTTGCTGATGAAGGTAACCAAAGTGTTTCATAAGGCTCAGCTACCCTTTCGAAGCATTATTGGGGTCTGATTCTTGAATTTAGACCAATGTTCAATTTTCACACATTTGGCTCTTTACAGCAACCTAGGCCCGAAGTAGCTGCCGAAATGAAAAAACCCCTACAAGGGTATATTCATTTAATTTTAGGGTTGATTTAGCAACACTCTATTTTTTCATCACATTTAAATGTATTAATGGTTTATGATTTGTCTAATTTTTTTTCAAGCCTATAATGAAAATTAGAGAGTGAAAAAAGGGCCTTAACTTGTAGATTAGTAGTCTTAGGTTCGAATACCCATGACACTTAGTCGTGTGTGTATATGAGAAACCCTTTTTTCTTTAGAGTTTAGACTATTGCTTATATTATTAAAAAATTAAAATTAAAAATGAGACCACTCGTATCAATGAAATATACGGTAGAGTGGCATAAAGCCACAGTTTATATAAATATATATATAAATTGTTTCACCATGCACTAATCACTACTAGAAAAGGGGTATAAAGCCACAGTTTCCCTAGCCACAACATGCCAATTGTGGTTATTGAAGAGACTTTATTTCAAAATTTTACCAAATTAATCCAATTAGATTTGAGCACAAAATCAATCAAGGAAAGAAGGAAAAGAAAGTACACGAGATTTGTACTTGGAAAACCCCCCCAACGATCCTAAAATCTTGAAAATGTCCTAAAATTTCTCATCGGTCTTTTATCTTTTAAAGGGTAGCTCAGACTAGGTAAATTGAGCACAATATGTACTAGTAAAGGCCCAATAATTTATGCAAAGTAAGACAAGAAAGACATAATAATTCAAGCCCAATCAATCAATCTGTTATGATATACTGTGTTAAAATTTCAGAGAGACATACCGTAGGTCACTACTAATGAGTTCAATACTGATAATATCTCCAACTTAATCACGTGTTAACTCAGGGATCAAAACTTTAGGTAAGTGAAGAAAAGGGAAAAAGTATTATGTTCTTTTACTAAAATAATATTATATTGTGCAGAATCCTATAAAGAAAAACAAGTATTTGGCACAAAAATATTCAATTAATGAAAACACATTTTGGTTTTAAAAAGAAACATGTTTTGGGGCAACCTGTTGTTCACGTTTTCGCAGGGTTGCCTTGTATTTTTATGTGTTTAACGTAGACAACTGTGGCTACATGACAAATCACATAATTGTAACCTAGTGGCTAGTACAATATTCTCTCACTACATGACAAAAACTAACCCAGTCGCTATGTAATTTCTTATAGTAAATAATTGTGGAGCCCACATTTCATAAATAATAAAAAATTACCAAGCCCTTTGTGCCTAATCCAAATTTTCTATAAATATAAGCCCTGCTTGGTCACTCTCTCCCCTCCAGTTGAAGCCCTTCTATAAACCCAACACCACCCACCAAAACCATTGCAGCTTCCACCATGGAAAATGGTTCGCAGCGGAAATGGCAGTTTGGAGGGAACGAAGAGCTGAACACGGCGGCAATCTCCGTCCGCGGAGCTCTCGCGATGCTAATGAATAATGTTAACAGCCCAGATGACGGTGATCATCATCCGCAGCGGCCGACCATTATGCTGGGCCGCGGCGACCCTACGGAGTTCCGGTCATTCTGGACTACTCAGTCGGCTGTTGACGCCGTCACAGATGCCCTCCAGTCCTTCAAGTTCAACTCTTATTGTCCGACGGGCGGTGTCCTTGAGGCAAGAAGGTATGCATGCGTATGTTCTGGCTTAATCTAAGCTTGGAGACTCATTTCATTAATTTGCTGCTTAATTTGTTATAATTTTTTTACTCAAATCCCTTTTAAATTTCACGTACGGTTACATCTTCTCCGTCTATGGAGGGCCAGACTTACAATGAAATGGACAATTTGCAGTGAAAGGGCCAGACTTACTCCAATCCCTTTTAAAATTTTATTTTGTGGATATTGGGTTGAGTTCATTCTAAATATATAAATATTTATTTATTTATTTATTTATTTGGTACAACGTCGTCTTATTTCTCTGTTTTAAAGTTAATATTCCATTATTTAAGAAAACTGAACAATATGCTAATAGTGTTTTTTATAATTTTTATAATTTATAAATATAGTATTGTATATTTATAATATTTATACACAGCCACTCGTGAGTGGTGACCCCACATATACATGCCTGCCAGTCAGCGAATATGTCATTTTTTATGGCAAAAACACCACTACCAAAAGCCAAATTGGATTTGATTTTTTTTGTTGTAAAAAATACAAGGGAGGAGAAGAGACCCGTGTTCTACTTGCTTGTCTATGGTAGTCTCAAGTCTTGCAAACGTGACTATTATTTTTAGTTTTTTATTTTTATTTTTTATTTAATACAAGCTACAAGGGAGGGTTTCTTACACATACATTATCATGATGTTATGGAAGCTCAAACGTCAGATCACTAGCCTACAAGTCATTTAAGAGACTAATGTTCGTCTTCCAAAAATTAATCACAAATAGTTTACACGGATTCACTCATTCTCTATAGAGATGATCGAAGTGAAACTGAAAAATAATAAGTAATGCTAGATTCAAAAAGCATTGGAGACACATATTGCTATATCATATAAATATAAATATAAATATAAATATAAATAAATATATATATGCAGATATCTGGACGTTATTATCGTACAGATGCTATATACTTTCTATTACCTTTCCTTGTTTACAATGGTATCCGCACGATAATAACGTGCATACATTTAGATGAGAGAATAACTGTATATATGTGTGTGCGTTTATTATATTTTGAAGACAAAAACTATAGCTAGTATGAAACCAACCATTTATCTAATTTGAGGCATATATAAATGATGATCTCTTTAATTTATAGTTAATTAAATATAATGAAATTGATCATGCACTTATATTTGTGATTTCTAAAAGGGCTATTGCAGAATATCTCTCTCGTGACCTCTCGCACAAGTTACTAGCGGAGGATGTATATCTCACTGGTGGATGCACGCAAGCAATTGAAATCATGGTATCTGTTCTTGCACGACCTGGTTCCAACATTCTGCTTCCAAGGCCTGGTTACCCTCAGTATGAAGCTCGGGCGTCTTTCGACCACCTTGAAGTACGCCATTTCGATCTTCTTCCCGAAAAGGGTTGGGAAGTGGATCTTGATGCTGTCGAAGCTCTTGCAGATCACAACACTTCTGCTATAGTTATCATTAATCCTAGCAATCCTTGTGGAAATGTTTTCACCCACCAGCATTTGGAAAAGGTGTGCATATATGTAGTTTCGTCCCATACACACTATCTATGTAAAATGTTCTCTTGCCATATATGATGATTTTGAGTCTTGTGACCATTGATCAGTTTGATTTTTGCTATAACATGTGATTCAGATTTACAGTCTGACAAGAAATCATTACTGAATTATCTATATTTTAACTACTTGAAAATTTTATCTATCATTTTCACTTGTTGGTATGAGTGTTAGGGCTGAGATTTGGCGTATTATTTTCTATGAAGTATACTTCAATGAAATCTTACTAATTCTATGTTTGTATTTGCTAAAAACAGATTGCAGAAACAGCGAAGAAACTGGGCATCTTTGTGATTTCTGATGAAGTTTATGGGCATCTAACTTTTGGCAGCAACCCTTTTGTGCCTATGGGAAAGTTTAGTTCCACTGTACCGGTCATTACGCTTGGCTCCATATCGAAGACATGGATTGTTCCTGGCTGGAAACTTGGCTGGATTGTGAAAAATGATCCCAAGGGCATCTTTGATAAAACTGGGGTATACTTAAATTGTTGTTCTTTGTCATTAATATTTTGCTTGACTAGCTTATTTATAAAATGGTGTCTCTCTTATTATTAATAACAGACCGAATTGGGCTAGACTTATTTAAAAAATTCAAAGCCCAAGTCCGGCTTATGGGCTGGACTTGAGAAAGCCCACCGAACAGGGCCGAACTAAGCCCAATAGGCCTGGCCAAAATGAGCCTATTTTATATTGTTTTTTTTATATGAATTTTTTTTTTGTCGAACTTTTTGTTTTCTATGTTTCCTTTTTTTCACAATTCCTTTACATTTGTCTATATCTCTATTTTTTTCTTTGTTCATAACTTCATAGTTCTTTTTTTGTTTTTTGTTTTTTTTTTCCCCATAAATATGAAGATTTAGATATAGTTATATCTATGTGAAGTATTTGTCATATTTTATAAACTTAATTTGTCCCAGATTGTGGACAGCATTAAGAACTATCTGGACATCACTACTGACCCCGCAACCTTCATTCAGGTATTTATTTCTTCAAGTACTTGAACTTTTTTTCTCTTTTTTTTTTTTTTTTTTTTTTCCTGAACTAAAACTTCAATAGACAAATATACATGCATACATATATATGTACATACATACAGTCATAAATTTACGTGCGTAGCTTCAAATTTTTATGTGTCCTAATCCATTCCCATGGGAAATATTTATTGTTAAATGATTCTCATTTTCAGGGAGCTATACCTCAAATCTTTGAGAGAACAAAAGAGACTTTTTTCTCCAACATAATTGGCATCATGAGAGAAGCTGCAGATATTGTATATGAAATGATTAAGGAAATCCCATGCCTTACTTGCCCACACAAACCACAAGGATCCATGGTCGTATTGGTAAATGATAGTTAAATAAATTTTTTGTGGGACTTATTGGATTGGAAGATACACAAATAGAGTTAAGCTGAAATTATTAGTGACAAATTTTTACAATAAACAGGTAAAGCTAAACTTATCAACACTTGAAGGCATTGATGATGATATACAGTTTTGTCTGAAGTTGGCCAAAGAGGAGTCAGTGATTGTTCTGCCAGGTAAAAATAATTGAACAACTTGTGAACTTTCCCTTACTCAATAATATTGCACTCCGAGAACATAACATGTCAGACTGTAATTTAGCAACACGGTCAAATATATTAGATGTTAACTTGAAATGGTTTGCTTAGTTAGATATTCATTGATTCATATTTTTCAGGGGTCACTGTTGGACTGAAAAATTGGCTCCGCATTACTTTTGCTGTTGAGCTTCCAGTACTTGAAGATGGCCTTCAGAGCATAAAAGCCTTCTACCAAAGACATGCCAAGGAGCAATAGGATCTCTTCTTTTGTCTTCGTCACAGTCAAATTAAGCGGATGATGCTAATCGGCAACTTCATTGGATCCCCAAATAAACATGCAATGTAACAAATAAATGAAAACAATAAGAACAAGCTAGTACTATTGGTCTTGTCTTCACATGACTTTCTTGTATATATCCTTAATTTTTATGTATGTGTGCAACTACCTAAAAGAATGTGGGGTTAATTGCTCTAATGCCCTTTCAAAGTATGACCATATCCATATTAATCCCCATTGAAAGTAGGCTCGGCAAAGGGTCGTGTCGTATCAGTATTTTTAACAGGTCAAAAATGCTCAATCGGAACACATTCCTTTTATAAACGAGTTGTCACGACACGACTTGTGTAACCAGTTTAACAAATAAGTTTTTTAAAATTTAAATTTTTTTGGATAAAAATAACAATTTTCTAAACATTCCAAAATCACAAACAAATTAAATACAACAAAAATCCAAAATTACAATAAAAATCACAACCAAAATTCAAATAACTGTAACATTTTCAAGAGTTTTTTTTTAAAAACCTTCTGTATCTGCAAGAGAAACTCCATCAGCAACTTTCACTAAATCTTCAGTTTGAACGACAAACAATGTCAAGCATATTGGAGCTTGGGAATAGAGAGAGAGGTGATACAAAATGTTTGGGGTTGGTCAAATTTCCCTATATTTGCCAACTCGGAGACCTCCAATCCACCAAGGATGAATCTCCAAAGCTTTCGAATCTTCAATATGTCAGAGTTCCACCGAGGGAGTTCTGTCGAAGGTGAGGGAGTTCCGCACAAGAGGGGGGGGGGGGGGGTCGAACTATGCTTCCTTTTTTGATACAAGCAATAGTCTGCTTTAATCTAATCTAAATTATGGCGGGGGGTCAAATTCGGTGGGCAGAGTGAAGAGCACATCCGCTCTAGCCAACTTCGCTAAGCCCATGTTTGTGTGAACTATGCTTCCTTAAGTGATAGCAAATAAGCAAAGTATGTAGATACAGTTTTAGATATATTTCCAGTGCCTCTTTATCTTTTGTTTTTTCTTGATTATGTCAAAAACAGTCAAATAACTTCTCTGCGTCTTCTATGTTTGCAGGCTGATGACTATGTTCTTTGTCGCATCATAAATAAATTAGGGAAGGGAAGATTGTCTAAGAAATGAAGAATTTTTACCTTCAATGCATCTCTGTCTCCCTAAGGCCTCTAGAACTCTGTATTGGGCATTAGCCTATTCTTATATAATTGCTATGTAGATGGCGTATGGTATAAGGAAAATCATATTTGAGGTTGAAGCATTGGAGGTTTGATCCCCTCGAAGTGATCTAGTCGCTGGCTTCTAGAAGGAAGGCAATACAACTAATAAGGTAGCCTTGTTATGCTTTAAATGGCTGATCGATCAAATCAACCTAATCTTCTAGAAGGAAAAAGTTTTACATGGATGGGCAAAACTTGAAGAGCAGTTCATAATCTATCCCATCCCATGTGCTGCCACGTGTCTGGCACATGGCTTTGCCTAATCTCAACTTGATTACTTGATTTACTTGCTTTGCTCCATGCCTGCCCCCCCATGAGAATTTGTTGGCGCATGTTTATCTTTTGCTTTTACTGTTTGTGTGGGCTACTAAAGCTTCCTTATTTTTTTTTTTTTTTGCTTATTATCACAAAACGTCTTTAAGGTTTACAAAACTATTAGATTGCATCCTTAAAGTTTTTTTGTGTCATTTATGGTCCTCAAGATTGGTATGTGCAATCACAAATCGTCTCTGCTGTTAGGTTCCGTCAAAAACTTCGTTAGTTTGCTGACGTGGCATACATATATATCACAAAACATCCCTGAGGTTCACACACCTATCACAAATGGTCCTTACGAATTTTTTTAATTTTTTAATTTAAAATTCATAAAATTTTGATTTTCTTTTTAAAATTATTTATAAATGAAAAAAACATTTATAGAAGAATTTTAATCTTGAGGACCATTTATGAACCTTAAACCTTTAGTTTTTTCATTTTAAAATATTATAAAATTTAAATTATTTTCTAAAAACTCCATTAGTTTGTTGATGTGGCATATATATGGAACCCACATCTACAATAATATAGTGTCACATGTATTTAAATTCATAAAATTTTTAAAAGAAAACAAAAATTTTATGGATTTTAAATTTAAAAAAATTAAAAAATTTCGTAAGGACCATTTGTGATAGAAGCATGAACCCACAAAAATTATATATATATGTCACGTTAGCAAACTAACGGAGTTTTTGACGAAACCTAACGACAGAGGCTATTTGTGATCATGCATACTAACTTTGAGGACTACGAATGACACAAAAAAATATTAAGGATGCAATCTGATAGTTTCGTAAACCTTAGAGACGTTTTGTGATCATAAGCCTTTTTTTTTTTTTTACCTTTCTACTAAATATTTGTTATTAGGGTAAATTACTCAAATGGTCCCCAAATTTGTACTTGATTTACATTTTGGTCCCTCAATTAAATTATTAGTCCAAATGGTCGATTAACTATATATTAATTGCTCTATTGGTCCTACCGTTTAATTTTCTGTTAGATTTAACCAAATTTTAGGATAAATATGACTTTTCATAATTAACAAATAAAAATAGGGTTAAAATAAATACAAAATTAGAAAAAAATTAAAGAAAATGAGAAAAAAAAATTATAATCCTAAGAACAGACCCCCCCCTCCCCCCCCCCCCCCCATCCTCTTTCCTTCTGCGATTTCTCCTCCCATTCTCCCATGAATCTCAGCATCTTCAGCAAGAAATAGAGTCATGTGACTGGTGAGATTAAAGGGCGCTGTAAGCAAGCGCCCAGGAGGCACATTAGGCTGACCACCGCCTTTTTGGCCCAGCTTGGAAATAGCCGACACAGCCTTCTTGAAGGCCTTAGTGTTCAAAGTAACCCCATCACCCACTGCTGCAAAATCAGTCAAATTGAAAGCCACATGTCTCAGTTTTGGCATGGCTCTCACTGGAACTCGCTTAAATATTGAAAACCCATCTAAAATATTCCTCAGCCACACAAAAACTAATGCAAATGCCCCGATCCAAAGCACAGTGAAGAGGGTTTTGTGCGAGGACAAGAAGGTCGAGAACCAACACTTCAAGTCCAGCCTTTGGTGGTGGAACCGCCCGAGTGGTAAGTCTCCACCATGGTCAATTAGACTGTCCAACAATGTAAAGCAATGATCATTTTCCCAGATGAACTATTGGGTTGGCCCGATTTGATGCAGAAAATCGAATGGAGCTGTAGATGGGTGGTTGGGGAAGTCGGGGTGTTTGATTTTGATAGCATGAAAATTGTGGTGAGACGTTAATGTTGTTGGAAATCAGAGTCAGGCGGATTTGTTTGGACAATTTGATCACTTATGGGACAATTTATGGGACAGTAATTTGATCATTTATGGGACAATGTTTGCAAATACAAACTGCCCAGCCATCTTGGTGGAGAGGGGTTGATGTCCCATGCTACCCAGCTATCAGATTGGGAAGATGAAGAAGAAGAAGAAATCTAACGAAGAAGAAGAAGAAGAAACCCAGTCGTCAGATTGGGAGGAGGAAGAAGAAGAAGAAGAAGAGAGAGAGAGAGAGAGTTGATGGACGAAATGACCAATTTGCCCTCACATTTAACGGAAATAATGACAGAATGTAACGTTAGGACCGATAGAGAAAATAATATAGAGTTAATGGACCATTTGGACTAATTATTCAATTGAGGGACCAAAATGTAAATCGAGTATAAGTTTGAGGACCATTTGAGTAATTTACCCTTTGTTATTATTAGTTCACACAGCAATCTCTCTCCCTCCCTCTCTCTCTCTCTCTCTTAAAAAACAATACAAGTCAGTCTCTTAAAAATATGGAATGAATGAATGAAATTGTTAGTCAAAAGTAGGGTAAACGGCCGAAAACCCTCCTGAACTATCACGCTAGTAGAAATGTCAACCCCGAATTATTTTTCAGCCAATTTAGCCCTTGTATTAAATTTATTCGCCAACTTCACTCATGCCGTTAGCTTTTTCACAATTTCATCCAAATGCCCATCAAATATAAGGGTAAATTTGACATTTTATAAGATTTTTTTTTAAAAAAAATATTGAACAAGATATTGGGGCTTAAAATTGAAAATGAGGGGGTTGAGATTTCTCATTGGCAGTTCGCAGACGATACTATTTTTTTTCTTGGATGTTGAAGAGAATTGGGAAAATTTACTTGAGTTGCTGAATTTATTTTGTAAGATTTCTGGGTTGAGCATCAATAAAGCTAAATGCTATCTTCTAGGCATCAACTCTAATTGTGAGAAGATTTCCTGACACAGTCCTGGGTCTATCTCTTGGGGGGAATGCGAGCGCCCTTAAATTCTGGGATGTTGCTGTGGAAAAGGTGGAATTTCACCTCCAAAACCAGAAAAAAAACCTACTTATCTGGAGGTGGAAGTTTTACTCTAATTTAGGGAGAGGATGGGATAGATAGATTTCAAAGAAGGAAAGAAAGAAAGAAAGAAAGAAAGAAAGAATGTAATTACAAGTAATGAAATCTTCCGACAAATTCTCTTTAATAATTATGACCCTATAAAAAATTCCCACCCACACCATCTCACAAAATTCGTTGAGCAAAGGAAATTCATCATGAAACCAGTGCTAGTACGAATCATCTCACCTCTGAAGCATGCTGCAACAGCCACTTGAATGTCATGGGCGGTGGACTCACAAGATTAATGGCGTCTCCTCCTCCTCCTCCAGGGCGTTTTGGCTCCACCACAACCACCCCAACACCCTCGCTTCCAACCTCCTGCCTATTGCAGCCTAGTTTGGGTATGGTGGTGGTATGCGTGACCTTGTGCAGATTCTCTACTGGATTCTTACGGGCCAAGACGAAGTCGATGAAGAGATGATGTTTGGCTGGCAAGGTGGCTGTCGAGAGGGTTTGGGGGATGGGGTGGGGAAGAGGTTGATTGCTAGGGTTTTTTTTATTTTTTATTTTTATTTTTTTACTTTTTTATTTAAAGATTTAATTATTTTTAACGGAAAATTGGATGAATTACATGAAAACTAACGGCAGGGGGTAAATTGACCATTTAAAATAGTCTAACGGTTAAATTGGCTGAAAAAATAATTTAAGGTGGACATTTCAACTAGCGTGATAGTTCAGGGGGGTTTTCATCCATTTACCCTCAAAAGTATACGTGTTACTAGATAGAGACTTGTCTAGCTAACAGTTTTTAGTTGACAAAATATTCACCTTCAGTGCTTGTAGTTTATAATTTTGTTTGTTTTATAGGATATTTTGTGTTTCTCTCTTTTCGGCAAAGGTGGCCGATGGAAGGAACTTTTGGTCCTTCTTCTTCAAGTTGCATAGGCATTCCACCACCAAGCCACTGAATGGCTTGGATGGAAAAGCTTGGATGGATATGTTTTGCTTCTGACTTCTTATCAAGTGATTGATTGGCCAAGCAAGGAACCTTCTCTTGGCCTAGGTTCTTTCACTTCCTCGGGTTCGAGGATGGTTGGGCTTCGTATAGATATTTTTTGTGATTTTTATGTTTTTTTAGTAAAAACAATGCAAATAAATTAAGGACATGATTAAACTAAAAGACGATAGTTAAAGTGCGATAAAATATATCAAAGCAATAAATAAACGTAAAATAAAGCAAGAACGAAATACGAATGATAAACTAAATTAAACTTAATGAAAATGCGATAACAATGAAAAGTAAAGCAATTGAAATAAACTTGAATTTAAAAGACAAGATAATGTAAATTGCAAGAAATTAAACTTACACTAAGAAAATGAAGAACTTACTACACTAAGTACTTAAAAAGTAAAATCCTAAATCTAGGGAAAGAAAAGTGCAAGAAGAAAAATATGTTTGTGTGTTTGATGATGTGTGTCTTCTCCCTTCGTCTAACAAGGTTTATATAGGGGCATCCGCCAGCCCATGGGTTGACCATTAAATGGCCGAGGTCAACTCTCTTGAAACTCCTTCCTTCTGAGGCTCACTAAATCTGTGGGATTGCTTTGATTGAGAGAATTTGTTTGCTTGAGTTTCTTTTCTTTCAGAACATTCCGAATTATCATCACTCATCTTGATTTCTTTCCTTGTAAGGCCTCTGTCACGTGCATGCAGTGCTCCGAAAATCTTGGGTTTGAATCTATGGCTTGAGTTTGGACCTCCGAGACTTCATCTTGATGTCTGGTGGAACCTCGTGACCTTTAAGTTCCTAGAATTCTAGAGTTGGTTGACAATCCACCAAGATGGGTGGTATGGGAACTATAAATATTTGGATGTTGGGAATTCTAGATTTGGTTGAAAATTCACGGAAAGCATGGGAGTTTTGAGAAAACTGTTATTTAATTATCATATTTATTTATTAATACATATATAAATAAATTTGAGCAAGGCCATAGCAACGAAGAAACTCAAGAATGAGACTTGGCGTATGCGAGGAACCTCGATGGGTGATGGTCGCTTGGTCACAGATTGCAACGAGGAACCTCGAGCATGGGACTCGACTTCGGTAAGGAACATCCATAGCAGAACTCTCTTCACCAGAACTACCTTGGTGGAACTCCCTTCATGGAACTCCCTTGGCGGAACACCCTTCTGCGGAACTTACCTCAGTGGAACTCCCTCGACGGAACTTCCTTTCGCGGAACTCCCTCAGTAGAACCCCCTTCTACTGAACTCCCTCGGCGGAACTTCCATTCGTGGAACTCTGATAGATTGGAGATCCGGAAGCTTTGGAGATTCCTCCTTGGTGGATTGGAGGTCTTCGAGTTGATGGATATAGGGAAATTTGATCACCCCCAAACATTTGATATCACCTCTCTCTATTCCCAAGCTCCAATATGCTTGACAGTGTTTGTTGTTCAAACTGCAGATTTAGTGAAAGTTGCTGATGGAGTTTCTCTTGCAGATACAGAAGGTTTTAAAAAATAACTCTTGAGAATGTTACAGTTATTTGAATTTTGGTTGTAACATATTTAATTTGGTTGTGATTTTTATTATAATTTTGGATTTTTGTTGTATTTAATTTGTTTGTGATTTTGGAATGTTCAGAAAATTGTTATTTTTATCCCAAAAAATTTAAATGTTTAAAAAGTTATTTGTTAAACTGATTACACAGGTCGTGTCATTGTAACTCGTTTATAAAAGGAATGTGTTCGGGTTGAGCATTTTTGACCTGTTTAAAATACTGACACGACACGACACTTTGCCGGGCCTACTTTCAATGTGGAATAATATGGATTTGGTCATACTTTGAAAGGGCATTAGAGCAATTAACCTCACATTCTTTTAGGTAATTGCACGCATACATAAAAATTAAGAGTACGTACAAGAAAGCCATGTGAAGACAAGACCCAGAGTACTAGCTTGTTCTTATTGTTTTCATTTATTTGTTACATTGAATGTTTATTTGGGGATCCAATGAAGTTGCCGATTAGCATCATCCACTTAATTTGACTGTGACCGCTACTACAAAAATTGAAATAGATGACGGGAAACCACCGTCGTCTAGCAGGTTTTCCAACCGTCGTGAAATCGATCGTCATCTTTTGTACAAAAAACAATGACGGTTAATACCCGACGTCGTTAAGTCATTCAACGTCCAAATTTATTACTAACCGAAGTTTAATTACTATATAATTAGCCTAAAATGAAATTTTCGACAACATTAGACGATGGTTTTATGAAAAACGAGACGTCTAAGGAGTATTACATGTCAAGATCAAAAGAAGAACCAATATACAGATAATTATCCACGTCCCTAAATGAAGGAAAAAAACACTTGGATAAGCTAGAAATCATCGTGGTTAATTTATACTACGTTAAACAAACAAAGAAACCGATGTCTAAAACATAAACGACGTCGTTCACAAAAACCAACAGACATGTAAAGAAAATTACATGTCATTTATCTCTCAATAACTGTCGTAACCTGAAATAACCACATCCTGCAACTGACTTCACCGGCGCTTATGTATTTATCCACATCGCTAATTATAACAAAAACCGACGTGTTAAGATTTTTCACGTATGTTTCTTGCGAGACTCGTCGTTTAAATTTCACAAAGAAGGCCTTTTGATAGAGTTAGACGTCACTTTTTCTAAATAACCGATGTCTAAAAGATTTAAAATGACATAATATTAATCAATATCGATGTACAAAACAATCTCCCACATCGGTTTTTTTTTTCCAGAGGATGACGTTATAAATAGTATTGAAGGAGTCGATACGAAAATAACCGACGTGGAATATATATTCAACGTCCGTTTCATTAAAATAAAGGACGTGGTTAATTATGTCACTACGTCTAGAGATCCAACTGCTTGACGTTGTAATTGCTTACCATGTCGGTGTTGATTACATAATGACGTGGTTGTCCTTTTAAAATTCGCTTGTTTAACCCGCCTTGACATATGTATGCTCGGAGACGTCAGTTGTTTTAGGCTAGCCGACGTGTAGAACATTTGTCACGACAGTTAATGGAACTAAACGGCCTTTATTTTTCTCTTTAAACGACGGTTTATTTTAAGCAAACTGTCTTGATTTCTTTTTCATTTGTCTGTTTTTTTGTTTTGCCGTCTTTTGCCTTTTAAAACCCGACGTTGTTTTTATTTTAGACGTCTGTGTTTCCAATTTTTTTACCGGACCGTTGTACTTTACAGCTTTAACCCAACTTTTTTAATATTTGATTTGTCGTGCCCAAAGCCTGCATAATGAAAATGGGATCAGAATTAAAATGATGTACAGAATTATTAATTAATGTCATACAATTAACTGAATAACTAATGTCATACATTACAACAATCAATCAATCCATATATCTTCACATCCAGCTCTAATATTTTCATTCCCAAACTCACCCACTAGGTCATCAAATGTGTCAACATTTGGTATCCCTCTAGTAAACGGCTCACACTCAATTCTAGTATCACCTAGGACATCATCACCAATAACATCATTATATTCTCTATTAGGCATTGATAACACTACCGACCAATCATGATGCATTGGGTTGTCGACATAAAATACTTGTTTGACTTGAGAAGCCATAACAAATTGGTCATTCCTATGTCCAATTTTACTCAGATCTATAAGGGTAAATCCAAGTTCGTCGACTACAAGGCCCGAAGTGTTATCTACCCAATCACACCTCAAGACTGGGATTCTAAACTTATGGTAGCCAAGGTCCCAAATCTCTTGAATAACACCATAAAAACCCATATTGGAGACAATAAGGTTTTTATCCTTGGCACTAGCCACTTGCATAGTATGTGCAAGTAAATAAACTCCACTATTTTGGACAGTTCGCACATCATCTTGTGCCTTGGTGTTAAATTTAACACCATTAATAAGATAGCTCCTATATGATGGCACTGCCATGCTTGGACCAGCTGCTAGCTACCTCAAATTTTCTGATATGCCATTATGCTCTTCCCCATTAAGTTCACTTTGAACCTGTAAATTAATCATATATATATTAATTCAATCTAACATATAGAATGGAAGAAAATTTAAAGTTGAATATGCATGTCATCATTCAATAACTTATATATACCTTAAAGTGGAGCCATTGAATGAAAGTGCTATTGTGCTTATCTTGCAGCCACTTTGAAAGTGCTATTGTGCTTATCTTGCAGCCACTTTGTTCTCTTTCTAAATTTTGGATAAGTGGTCATGATGTGGATCATATGTTTCCTACATTGATACGAAAAAATCAAGCATTATGGTTCCTTGTATATAAGATGAACATAAGGAATAATAATATTTAAAATGGCTCCATATGGACAATAAAAGTCATACGTACTCTATATAAGGTAGGACTTCCTCCGTACTCTCCAAGACATATAGATGTGCCTGGTTTAACAAGTTCCGATCAACTAAGCTTACTGTGCAACCTGATCTGGCTTGAAGGCACTCCAACTGTACTAACATCAGATAAATGCTTGGTGCAAAACTCTACAGCTTCTTCAGTTATATACCGCTCAGCAATGCAACCTTTCGGACAAGTACGGTTTCGAACATACCCTTTTAGCACTTTCATATACCTTTCAAATGGATACATCCATCTAAAATATACTGGGCCACATAGACGAACTTCTCTGACAATATGTACTACTAGATGAACCATGATATCAAAGAATGAAGGGGGAAGGTACTTCTCAAGCAAACACAAAGTAACAACTACATCTTCTTCCAACTTATCTAGCTTGGAAACATCTACCGTCTTTGCACATATAGCATTGAAGAAGAAGCACAATCGAGTTATTGCATACCTTGCAGGCTTCTCCAAAACAGAACGAATTGCCACAGGGAGCAATTGTTGCATCAAGGTATGACAATCATGAGATTTAAGTCCAAGAAGTCTTGAATCTTTTAAAGATACAACATTTTTTATATTTGAACAATAACCTTCAGAGACCTTCATACCATAGAAAGAATTGCAAACTGCTCTTGACAAATTCCAGGGCCTTGGAGGCAAGCGAGTACGTCTTTCTCCATACTTGAGTTGCGAATAAGTTTTGACCCTCATGTTCAATAAATCTAACCGAGCAGCAATCCCATCTTTATTTTTTCCAGGGATCTCCAGTAATGTACCAATGATACTATCGCAAACATTCTTCTCAATATGCATAACATCTAGGACATGCCTCACATGAAGGTATTTCCAATATTCGAGATCAAAGAATTTTGATTTCTTCTTCCAACAAACTCTGTCACCATCATTCTTACCAACACTTCCCCCATTTTTCGAGCCCCATATGTAATTAATATCTTCAATAATGCGCAACACTTCTTCTCCATTTAACGGCTCGGGAGGCGTGCCATATTCAGGTTTTCTATTAAAAGCTGCACGCTGGCTCCGATATGGATGATTGATTGGTAACCATTTTCTATGCCCAATGTAACACATTTTGTGGCCATTTTTTAAGTTATAACTAGGTGTATCATCGCCACATATTAGACAAGCTTTACATCCTTTAACGACACAACCAAATAAGTTCCCATATGCAAGAAAATCATTAACAGTCCACAGTAATACACCTCTGAGTGTAAAGTATTCTCCTATATGTGCATCATACACTCCTCTAATCCCATCCCACAAAGATTTTAAATCATCAATCAAAGGCTCTAAGTAGACGTCTATATCATTTCCAGGACCGAAAATCAATAAGGTCAACATCATAAACTTCCGTTTCATGCATAGCCATGGTGGGAGATTATATGTAACTAAGATAACTAGCCAACAACTGTATCTGCTACTTAAAGAATTGTGGGGATTGAATCCATCAGATGAGAGAGCCAATCTCAAGTTCCTCGGCTCTTTACCAAACTCGAGCCATTTATCATCAACAAGTTTCCAAGACGGGGAATCCACTGGATGAGATATATGACCGTCAATTGATTTTCTAGCAGCATGCCAAGTCAAAACTCTTAGCTGTCTTATGTGATTGAAACATCCTTTTAAACCTTGGAATTGGAGCACAATACCACCCCACCTTCGCTGGCACACCCTCTTTCAAGATTGCATCTTTGCCTTCCTTCCACCTTCAGACACCACAAGTAGGACAATTAGTTGAATCTTTATAATCCTTCCTGTACAAGATGCAGTCATTGGGACATGCGTGGATTTTCACATAACTCATCCCTAAAGCAGACAATATCTTTTTTGCCTCGTACATAGAGGAAGGTAGTGTATTTCCTTATGGAAGCAAATCTCCTTGAAGTAGCAATAATTCTATAAAACAAACATCACTCATCCCATGTTTTGCTTTCAAATTATATAACTTCACCAAAGCAGACAACATCGTGTACTTACTGCTACCAGGGTACAAGGGTTGATCTCCATCCCCAATCACATTGGCAAACTCATAAGGATCAAATCCAATATCGCCCAAATCATTATCATCCATCCCTACTTCTGCAGAAACAAAACTGAACCTGCTTTGATCATCTTCTTCCACATTTCTAATAGCATTAGTAGTCCATTCCCAAGGTTCTCCGTGCCATATCCAAATCTTATAGCTTTGGTCAATTCCATTAAAGTATAAGTGTTCCCTTATAATTCCAACACCAAACAATCGAATATTCCCACATTTAACACATGGACAACGAATATGAGTTGTATTTACAAGATTTTCTACAGCAAAATTCAAAAATCCTTCCACACCTAACTCATATGTCTTCGATCTTCTATCTGCATGCATCCATGACTTATCCATCTCACACACTATAAAATCATACATATAATAAAGTGAAAAGACCAGCAATGAAACACAACTATATTGATAGAGAAGAGAACAAAGTGGGAAAAAAGGGAAAAAAAAAATCCACAATAATCAGACGACGGTTTTTACAAAATAATCGTCGCGTAACATAGATTAAGACGACGGCATGTCTATTTACCGTCGTCTTTAAGCAAACAACAAGATATTTGTTTTCTTTTTAAAGAACAGGTCTGGGTTATGGTCGCCTAACAACAACGGCGGTAGTAAATAAAAACCGACGTATAATAAAAATTTAGACAACGGTTGGTTTGGTGGAAACCAACCGTCGTCGTGGTTTACAAAAAACCAAAGCCTAATTATTACATCCCCATTCCATTTCAAAGAACCCTTTACAGAATGCAAACATCAAAACATAAAAGAACCCATATATAGCTCCCAATCAAGAACCCATAGCTCCAAAAACATAAAAGAACCCATATTAAGAAACCAAAGTTGAGAGAATATACAAACTAACAGAATATTTAGAGAGATCTAAGAGAATATACAAACTAAGAGAGTGTTGAGAGAATATATACAAACTAATAAGAGAATATTGAGAGAGAGATGAGAGAATATACTTACATGGATATTGAGAAAGAGCTGAGAGAAAATATCAAATGCTTGAGAGAGCTCAGAGAATATACGCAATGCTTTGAGAGAGAGCGAAAACTTTAAGACAAATTTACGTTAAATAGAGAGAAGGAAATAATTCAGGGTTAAAGGGAAATTCTGAAAATTTTAAATCCTAGTCAAAAATTTTAAAGGACCGCGTTTATTAAAAACGACGGTAAATACAACACAATAGTCGTTTAATTTCAAATTTACAACAACGGTTATATTACAATTACGCCGTTGTACAACGTTTTGACGTCGCTCATACAAAAACCGACATCTAAAATATTACATCATTAGCTTTGGTGTGCGTTTCTTGGGATTCGAACGCGTGTGCACGTATTGACCAAAAAGAGCGAAAGCAAACCGGCATCATTTCAATAAAACCAAAACCCTAAACCCTAAACCCTAAATTTTTACAATAATTATAAAAAAAAAATACACAAGTATGAGAAAAATGAACCGAAAATTGCTACGGACTCCTTACAACAAGGCCTTCTATATTAGTAGGCTAAAATCTATATTAAAGAATTTTCAATTTTATGACCACCAATGGATCACATAACCTTAGGGTTATGTTATGGAAAGTATAATGACTATTGTGCTTTGTCTCTAAATCTTTTTCACTTTTGTTATCACTTGTAATTTTGAAATCTAAAATTAAAATTTTCAGGCTTGTAAGGGGTAGATATTGTCTCCATGAGTGCATAGAATTTGTCGGTTTATTTTTCAGATTTTGTTTTGAATATATTATGAATATTAGTAATTAAATACAAATAAAAATATTTTTCACATTAAATTTTATAAAGATTTAGGGGAGATAAAAAATTTTCAATGAGTGCATAGTAGTTGTCAGTTTATTTTATGGAATTGGTTTGAAATTATTATGAATATTAGGAATAAAATATAAAAGTCATACAAAAATTAAATGACAAATGTAGATAACTGACGTTGCATCAGTTTACGACGACGTTAAATAACACAAGACGTCGTCTTAGACGTCGCAATGTAATCACCAACGTGGTTAGGGAGTTACAACGTTAATCTTATTTCAAAACCGACGTGGGTATAATTTACATCGTCGATTATTAGTAAATAGACGACGTTGTTTATAAATACAACGTCATATTTTAACCTGTAACGGACGTTGTATCTCTCTACAACTGTTTTCATAGATTTCAGTTTTATAAATTAAGCGACGTGTATATCAACCTTAAATGACGTTTTTGAGATATGTTGTCGATGTTTTCTTTCCCGCTATAATAAGGCGGAGGTTTTCTATATATATGAGACGTGTAAATAAATAAAAAGACGTCGGTTTTGGGAACAATTTAAATTTTTATGATTTATTTTCATTATGAATATTTGTAATTAAATACAAATACAAATATTTTTAACATTAAATTTTTTGAAGATTTATAGGATATAAAATTTTTCAATGAGTGCATAGTAGTTGTCAGTTTATTTTATAGAATTTTTTTTGAAATTATTATGAATAGTAGGAAAAAAAATATATAAAAGTCATACAAAAATTAAATGACAAATGTAGATAATCGATGTTGTATCATTTTACAACAACGTTAAATAACACATGACGTTGTCCTAGACATCATTAGATGTCCCAATGTAATCACCATCGTGGTTAGGGAGTTACAACGTCAACCTTTTCTCAATAACCGCCATGGGTATAATTTACACTGTCGATTATTATGTTGATAACGAAGTTGTTTATAAATTCAACGTCACATTTTAACCTGTAATGGACGTTGTATGTCTCTACAACTATTTTTCGTAGATTTCAGTTTTATAAATTAACTGACGTGTATATCAATCTTAAATGACGATTTTGATAAATGTCGTCGATGTTTTCTTTCCCGCTATAATAAGATGGCGGTTTCCTATATATATGAGATGTGTAAATAAAAATAAGACGTCGGTTTTTGGGAACAATTTAAATTTTTATGATTTATTTTCGTTATGAATATTTGTAATTAAATACAAATGAAAGTATTTTTAACATTAAATATTTTAAAGATTTAAAGGACATAAAATTTTTCAATGAGTGCATAGTAGTTGGCAGTTTATTTTATGGAATTTGTTTTGAAATTATTATGAATATTAGGAAAAAAAAATATAAAAGTCATACAAAAATTAAATGACAAATGTAGATAACCGACGTTGCATCTGTTTACAATGACGTTAAATAATACATGACGTCTTCCTAGACATCATTAGATGTCGCAATGTAATCACCGTCGTGGTTAGGGAGTTACAACGTCAACCTTTTCTCAATAACCGTCGTGGGTATAATTTATACCGTCAATTATTATGTTGATAACGACGTTGTTTATAAATGCAACGTCACATTTTAACTTGTAATGAACGTTGTATGTCTCTACAACTATTTTCGTAGATTTCAATTTTATAAATTAACCGACGTGTATATCAATCTTAAATGACGTTTTTGAGAAATGCCGTCGATGTTTTCTTTCCCGCTATATTAAGACGGCAGTTTTCTATATATATGAGACGTATGAATTAGAATGAGACGTCGGTTTTTGGGAATTAATTTAAATTTTTATGATTTATTTTCATTTTATTTCATTCCACGACATAAATATTTTATACAAAAAAAAAACACTAGAAACAAAAATATATTTCATTTGATTTTTTTTTATGAATGTTTAATTAATTACCAAAAATATGTTTATATACATTATCAAAAAATTAAAATAAACCAAAACATTTTAAAAATAAATATATATATTATCACTTATATATTGTTATGTAATTGCTTGTTCACGAATTCTGCCCATTCTAGCCTGGCTTCATCAATATATTCTTGAGTATACACAACTAGTTCCTTTGTCTTGTCAAACTGCAAATAAAGAACAAAAACTGACGTGTTACAAGTAATAAAATGACGGTTTTGAAAGAAAACGTCGTGGTATTAAAGTAAAGAAATTATATCTTAAATTTTACCTTCTTCTCAAATGCTAGGCTTGCATCATGAATTATATCTCTCATGAAACAAATCACGTAATAGCCACACTCTACATTTGTTGGTTGTCTAGGAGTGCCTTGTAGATTTTTCCGTATGGGTGATTTACGTGATGATTGTTTGCCTGTGTGAGAGTTATACATTTTGATTGAACTGTTTCAAAAAAACAAAAAGTGTTGATGACAAAACTAAAAATCAGCATAAAAAAATATTAACTGTCGTGGTAAATAAGTGAAGACGATGGTTTTGTAAAACAAATGACGTCGTATTTTATTTCAAATGTCAAAAAATAAGAACCGTTGTTGTGTATCATTCTAATGTCGGTGACGAAGAAAAACGACGTATAACCAAAGTTGTTTTTAAATGAAAGTTGACCAGAAAAAATTAAAATGTCCTAAAATGAAAAATACAAACGATGTGGTTTTTCAATTAAGACGACGGTTTTAGGAAAATACTGACGTTATAAATGATTTCAAACGTCGGTTATAATATACCGTCGTCGTGTTTTCACTACAACGTCGGTATTTGAAAAAGCCATCGTATCATTCAAATGCAGAAATAAAAAATCTTAGATTTTTATAAATAAACTTACATATTCACTATATTTCTCATGTCCTCGTCAACAGAGCGGTTTGGCAATGAATCCATGTAATAGACAATCTCCTTAGCTGGTCTCACAATTATTAACACCCAATGACCCCTAGAAAAAATGATCCATATAGATTAAATATACTACAAAAAAAAATATATTACAAGGGACCAAGTATAGAAGGGGACTAACCCTGGATTATAAGGCACCAAGTAAAATTGATCCCTATTTGCATTTTTTAGGCGGTCTGAGAGATATTTTGAACGGTGAGATAACGTTCCAGATTGAGAGCTGACTTGTCCAAGGTCCACGAGGCCAACAAGGTTTACCATATTGGCCATTTTTAAATAGTCAAATAGGTACCTAATTAAATATATGAAATTCAATTAAATGAGATTTTAATTTAAAAGGAAATGTAAAAAAACAAAATTGGATTTATAGAATTACCTCATGTATAGTGCAATCATTGTGGATCCAATCTCAACCATGGAAGCAAACTGTAAAATGTCTTCACATAAGAGCAAGATATCATGCTCAATGCCAAACACTTCCTCTGGCATGTGAATTGTAATGGTCTCGTTAGCAGGCTTCAACTTGGTCTCGACATATTGGCATAGGGTTAACAGAGGAGCTGGCATGTCAAGCTTTGAGAGATCCTACAACAAGAAATATAAATAAAGAAATAAAATTTAGTTTGTACATGAAGTAAAATAGACAACTCCAACAAATAAACAAAACCGACGTGGTATAGAATATCAATGACGGTTTCTAGAACATACTGACGGGGTAAAGGTTATATACGACGGTACATACATAACAGTCGTGGTGTAAATGTTATAACGTCGCTACACAATAGAAAGGTCGTCTACGTTAAAATAGACGACGGATGGTAAATTTAAACCTGACGTCTATTTAAAATTTAAAAATCAGACAAAATCAAATGTCAGAGATTTTACCATTTCATCTTGATGGTTTTCATCAGCATCATTCGTGGGATTGTCTTCCTCCAATTGAAGGACATTAGAGCAGCTAGCTTTGTCAGACATTGGATTTTTTGGGCTTTGCTCTTGAGGAATTCGAGGTATTGGAGTAATTGGTGTAGTTGGAGTTTTATCGAGCAAGTTGGGATCAAAGTTGGGAATTAGTTGACTGAATTGTTTCAACAAAATTTCCCTCTTTGCTCTGATTGCCTCCAAAACACTTTGCTTTGCCCTAGCCTCCATCTTTTTGGTTTCCTCTCTCACTGCTTCCATAACACTTTCCTTCAATTTGCAGCAAATTTTACTCTGTCTCGGAAAATTGAAGAATTGAGTTGGGGAAACCCCAGCTCCAACACCTCTGACCCTCCCACCATGCTCAGGGGTTCCCAAAGCCAAGGTCAAAACATCGTTGCTCCCAGAGATAGTTAGAGTGCCCTCGGAGACTTGTTTTTTCAAATCATCCTAAAAGTGAGAGAGAGAAGGTTAGTGAGTGAACAGATTGTAAAACTGATTAAATTAATAAATTAATAAAAATATTAACTGACATGGTAAATAGGTTACGACGACGGTTTATTTAACAAACAGAAGCAGAAAAATATTTAATACGTCGGCCCAAAACTACCATCGTTTTGTGTACATTAAAACGTCGGTCAATGAAATAACCGTCGTTTATTTGACATCGGAGATAAAAACCCAACCAAAATATTCATTGATCCAAAAATAGTGTACAAACCAATTGCAGAGAAAAAGAGAGGGAGAGAGAGTGTGTGTGCGTGTGAATATGAAGAAAGTTCAAAATTTAATTTAAAAAACCTAACACAAAACCGTCGTTGTAATTTAATACAGACGTTGGTTTTATAAAAATATTGACGTTATATCTTTTTTAAAAGGCGGTAAATAAAAACCGTCGTGGGGTTTCATTTATAACGACGGTTAATAAAAAGATTGACGTTTGAATGAAAAATTAAACCTCTGTTTTACAAGTTTAGAACAAAGTCTGTGAGACTTACGATTAATCTTGCCTTCTCTGCAACCTTTGGATCAGGGATGTTTCCCTATTTATCTTCTCTTGCCTTCTTCCATAGCAGAGATCGATCGATTTCTTCACCGGGCATGGTTTCTTCCAATTGATCCTCCAAACCAACGTACCCTTTCGAGTCAACCTATGGTTGTACTCGCATTTCTCCCTTCTTTGTGACTGCTCAGAATGCACAACCTCAAAATCTTGGGATAAACTTGAAGCTATAAAGGCATCCCATTGAGATTTCTCTATGAAGTTATAAAGCTGAGGGGGCTCTTTTAACTTCTTCTTCTCATTTGCGAATGGAAGGATAAACTGACTAGTTAAGGTAGACTTAAAATCCTTCCATTTTTTGGCGGCAGATGACAGCACCATCTTCTTGCCCCCTTCTCCAACAACATAAGCCATTTGAACAGCTTCCCAAATCTACTCCTTCAGGTCCTTGGGCAATTGAGTTCATTTCTTGTCCACAAGAGGGACTCTGGTGCGTGCCAAAACACCAATGTAAGTCTGCATCTCAATAGCAGCCTTGCCATGTGGTCGCCCCTTTTATTGTACTCACAGGCTTAATCTTCTGGATTTTCCTCTTCACAACATGGCTCATTGTGTTGATACCGCTAGTCGATTTCATCACTTCATCAAATGTTGCAGAGCTTGGGTCTTTCTTGAAAGATGAAGTAAATCTCATCTTCTTTGCGGGATTGCTTGGAACAGATTTGGATTCACTCATTTGTGCCTTTGAAACTGCAATGTCCTTGCCTTGACCTTTTGACGCTTGAGCTTCCTTACTTTGAGATTTCGAAACCATGTTTAGAGGGAAATACAAACTGCAAGGAAAACAACGGCGGTTAGGTAAAATACAGACGTAAAATAAAAGTTCAGACGATGGCAAAACAAAAGAACCATCGTGCTAATCCATAGAAACGTGGATGTGCTAATACGACGTGGTCATTAACTTAACACGATGGTAATTAAATAAAACCGTCGTCATATTATAAGTTCATAAATAAAAAAACGGCCCAGTTTTCTCTCTCCCTCATTTGTTTCAAATCAGACGACGGTTTTCTCTTCAAACGTCGTATTTATTAACACACCACGTCAGTTAGTATGAACAGTCGTGCTATTGAAATAGCACGAATTTAATTACCGTCGTGGTGTGTCAACAAAAACGTCAAATTCGAGAAAAACCCGTCGTCCTCACATGACCTATGAGTGATAACAGTGAAAGGTTTGGCAATTTCAAACCACCTTCTTGTCTCAAACATCAGTGGGACTCGTTCTTTAAAAAATAAAAATAAAAACTTCAACTGATAAGGAAAGTAAAGAAAAAAAAAAGGAGTGAGAAAGTTTTCAAACCTTTGGCTTGCAAAGAAAGTTTTCTTTGGAATCAAATTTTGGAGATGAAGAAGAGGAAGAACGTAAAAGTTGAGAATCAGAAACGCAGCTTTTCGAAAATGAGATGGAAACTGAGAGAAAACGGAAAATTTTAGAGAGAACGTAAAAGTTTAGGTCAGGTGACCAAAAAATATATATAGTGTCCCAATGATAAATATAACGACGGTAGTCATGAAAACCACCGTAGTAAGTATTTATTACGACATTAAAATAACATCAACCGACGTGGTTAGTAAAAAAGCTTTTTGACCTTTTGTATTCCGAAAACGACGTGGTTAGTTGGGCGCTATACGACAAAAGTTTACTTTTGAATATGTGAAATTACAAGTTACCACGTCGTTTTTTTTATATAGACCAACGTTATTTGTCCAAACCTCGTTGCCTGTAGATTAATGACCGACGTTGTTTGTATGTTTAATACGTCTTCCGTGTTTCATGAACCGACGCTGATTCCTTCTGTTAAACGTCGTTAGGGTTTATATAACCGATGTGGATATGAACTTTTTTTTTTATAAATTGAGTTTTTTTCCACGATTTCTTTCAGTTTCAGTTTTCAATTAGGGTTTCAGTTTCAGTCTCACCTCTTAGGAGGCAATTGTTTGGATGTTGGTGTGTGTGTATGTTTGTGTATCTGATTCACAAACATACACACATCACCAACATTTAAAAAAATTTCTCTCTGAATGAATATATGTGGCTGTCGTCGTCAAAATTTTAGAAGGCAATTGTTTGGATGTTGATGTGTGCGTGCATTTGTGTATCTGAAGGACACAAACACTCACACATCATCAACTTCCAAAAAATTGTCTATCTGACTTCGAATTTGAGGCTGCCGTCGTCAAATTTTAGAGGCAAATTTTTAGATGTTGATGTGTTTGTGCCTTTGTGTATCTCAAAGACACAAAGACACAAACATCATCAATTTCTAAAATATTGTCTTTCTGTGGTCCGATTATGATGAGGAACAGAGTTCCATCTAGTAAGATTTCGAAACTCTTGGGATCTCAGAAAAATCTGATTTTGTCTGCGATTTTCTATATAAACCGTCGTGGTTATTCTCAATTCTTGTCATTAAGTTGATCTACCAACGTAGGACACAAAAATACAAGAAATAAATAATATAAAAAAATTACAATTAAGACGACAGTTTAGATATAAGTTGAGACGTATAAATTGAATAAATACGACAGTCTCAGAAAATTGATTATGTTGGCTGTTTTCTATATAAACCGTCGTGGTTATTCTCAATTATTGTCATTAAGTTGGTCTACCGTCGTACGATACCAAATTCAATAAATACATAGTAAAAAAATTATATTAATAAGACGACGGTTTATATATAAGGATTGACGTATAAAGTTAATAAATACGACGGTAATGTTAACTTTACGACGTGATAAATTTTATTATACAAAGTTACTTGAACAAACCAACGTGGTTATTATTAAAAATACCGTCGTAGTATGTTCAAGAAATAAGTCGATAAATTTATCTTTATCGTCGTTGTACATGCATTTAATACGGCAGTAGTTTGTAATTTACCACCGTGGATTATTTTGAAATTATACGGCGCCGGATACGAAAACTTGGTCATGTTTATTACAAAATAAAAACGGCTGCTTTTTTTACACCGTCGTCTTTACTTTCTACGTCCTTGGATTCATACCTTTTGTCGTTGTTTGTGGGTTCCGAGTTTACTCTGAGGAAAAACTTTTTCAATAAGACGTCATTTTTTTAATTAGGTATGTCATTTTTTAAAAACACCAATTGGAATCTCCATTTTTTAGATGTTTAAGTTAATCATACACGACGGTTTTATAAAAAACCGTCGTCTTTTCAAACACAATGACGATTTTCGGTCAAACCGTCATTTTTTGCTGGTCGTCTTTTTCACTTTTTGTAGTAGTGGACGAAGACAAAAGAAGAGATCCTATTGCTTCTTGGCATGTCTTTGGTAGAAGGCTTTTATCCTCTGAAGGCCATCTTCAAGTACTGGAAGCTCAACAGCAGAAGTAATGCGGAGCCAATTTTTCAGTCCAACAGTGACCCCTGAAAAATATGAATCAATGAATATCTAACTAAGCAAACTATTTCAAATAACAGTCTAACATGTTATGTTCTCGGAATGCAATATTATTGAGTAAGAGAAAGTTCACGAGTTGTTCAATTATTTTTACCTGGCAGAACAATCACTGACTCCTCTTTGGCCAACTTCAGACAAAACTGTATATCATCATCAATGCCTTCAAGTGTTGATAAGCTTTACCTGTTTATTGTAAAAATTTGTCACTAATAATTTCAGCTTAACTCTATTTGTGTATCTTCCAATCCATTAAGTCCCACATAAAATGTATTTAACTATCATTACCAATACGACCATGGATCCTTGTGGTTTGTGTGGGCAAGTAAGGCATGGGATTTCCTTAATCATTTCATATACAACATCTGCAGCTTCTTTCATGATGCCAATTATGTTGGAGAAAAAAGTCTCTTTTGTTCTCTCAAAGATTTGAGGTATAGCTCCCTGAAAATGAGAATCATTTAACAATAAATATTTCCCATGGGAATGTATTAGGACACATAAAAATAAAAAATTGAAGCTACGCACCTAAATTTACGACTGTATGTATGTACATACGTATGTACATATGCATGTATATAGGCGCAATAACATAGATGAAGTTCTCCAAACAACATTGATATTTGTCTATTGAAGATTTAGTTCAGAAAACAAAAAAAAATCAAGTACTTGAAGAAATAAATACCTGAATGAAGGCTGCTGGGTCAGTAGTGATGTCCAGATAGTTCTTAATGCTGTCCACAATCTGGGACAAATTAGGTTTACAGAATATGACAAATACTTCACATATTTATGAAGAAAAAAAAAAGAGAGAGAAAAAGAGACTATGAAGTTATCAACAAATAAAAAAGTGGAGATATAAACACATAAATATGTAAGAAGGGAAACATAGAAACACAACAAAACATAGAAAGAAAGAAAAAAATTGACACAAAAAAAAATAACAAAATAAAGTAGGCCCATTTCGGCCCGTCCATTGGGCTTAGTCCTGTTCGGCTTGACGGACTTTTTTAGGCCTAGCCCATGAGATGAACTTGTGGTTTTGAATTTTTTAAATAAGCCCAGCCCAACTCAGTTCATTATTTTTTGTCTCATCTTTAAAGCCCAGTTCGACCCGACCTAAACCCGTTGAATTTGGGCCGGGCTAGTTCGACTCGGCTCAAGGCCTACATAGATATATATATATATAAGGCTAAAAGTCACTTTTGATCCCTGTAGTTTGGTACTTCAACCACTTTTGACTCTGTAGTTTCAATTCTATCAATTTTGACCATGTGGTTTCATATTTGTAGCAATTCAATGACAAGTTAGTATTCCTATCAATTTCTTTGACAATGCAAGGGACATTTTTGTCAACTCAAAATCCTTGAGCATAAAAGCTCGTCTGAAACTCCCCTAATTTTATATTAGGGCTTGAAATTGGTTATTTGGGTTTAAGGTTCTTCAAAAATTGGGATTAGTGGTTGAATTTCGAGCACTAATATGAAATGGGGAGAATTTCAAACAAGCTTTTATGCTTAAGGGTTTTGGGTTGACGAAATTGCCCCTTCAATAGTCAAAGAAATTGATAGGAATACTAACTTATCATTGAATTGCTACAAATATGAAACTACAGGTCAAAATTGACGGAATTGAAACTACAGGGTCAAAAGTGGTTGAAGTGCCAAACTACAGGGACCAAAAGTGACTTTTGGCCTATATATAAAGAACAAAGAAATTAATAATAAGAGAGACACCATTTTATATATAAGCTAGTCAAGCAAAATATTTATCACAAAGAAGAACAATTTAAGGATACCCGAGTTTTATCAAAGATGCCCTTAGGATCATTTTTCACAATCCAGCCAAGTTTCCAGCCAGGAACAATCCATGTCTTCGATATGGAGCCAAGCGTAATGACCGGTACGGTGGAACTAAACTTTCCCATAGGTACAAAAGGGTTGCTGCCAAAAGTTAGATGCCCATAAACTTCATCAGAAATCACAAAGTTGCTCAGTTTCTTCGCTGTTTCTGCAATCTGTTTATAGCAAACACAAACATAGAGTTAGTAAGATTTCATTGAAGTATATAGAAAATAGTATGCCAAATCTCAGCCCTAACACTCATACCAACAAGTGAAAATGATAGATAACATTTTCAAGTAGTTTAAATATAGATAATTCAGTAATGATTTCTTGTCAGACTGTAAATTTGAATCACATGTTACAGCAAAAATCAAACTGATCAATGGTCACAAGCTTCAAAATCATCATGTATGGCAAGAGAACATTTTACATAGATAGTGTGTATGGGATGAAACTACATATATGCACACCTTTTCCAAATGCTGGTAGGTGAAAACATTTCCACAAGGATTGCTAGGATTAATGATAACTATAGCAGTAGTGTTGTGATCTACAAGAGCTTCGACAGCATCAAGATCCACCTCCCAACCCTTTTCGGGAAGAAGATAGTAATGGCGTACTTCAAGGTGGTCGAAAGACGCCCGGGCTTCATACTGAGGGTAACCAGGCCTTGGAAGCAGAATGTTGGAACCAGGTCGTGCAAGAACAGATACCATGATTTCAATTGCTTGCGTGCATCCACCAGTGAGATATACATCCTCCGCCAGTAACTTGTGCGAGAGGTCACGGGAGAGATACTCTGCAATAGCCCTTTAGGAAATCACAAATATAAGTGCATGATCAATTTCATTATATTTAATTAACTATAAATTAAAGAGATCATCATTTACATATACTTCAAATTAGATAAATGGTTGGTTTCATACTAGCTATAGTTTTTTCTCTTCAAAATATAATAAAGACACACATATATATAGTTATTCTTTCATTCGGATGTCCGCAACTTTATTATCGTGCGGATGCTATATATATATTATAAACAGGGAGAGGTAGTAGAAAATACATGGCATCTACACGATAATACCGTCCAGATGTCCGCATATATATATATAACATTCATGACTTAGCAATAACATATCAATAACATGTCAATAATTTGCAGGTTAATGGTCCTACGTTCGAACTCTTATAACATTGTGATAATATATGTGTAAGAAACTCCTCTCTTGTAGCTTTTATTTAAAAAATAATAATAATAATAGTCACGTTTGCAAGACTTGAAGACTACCATAGACAACCAAGTTGAACACGGGTCTCTTCTCCTCCCTAATCTTTTTTGTAACAAAACAAATCAAATCATTTGGCTTTTAATGAAATGAGTCTCCAAGCTTTAGATTAAACCAGAACATACGCATGCATACCTTCTTGCCTCAAGGACACCGCCCGTCGGACAATAAGAGTTGAACTTGAAGGACTGGAGGGCATCTGTGACGGCGTCAACAGCCGACTGAGTAGTCCAGAATGACCGGAACTCAGTAGGGTCGCCGCAGCCCAGCATAATGGTGGGCCGCTGCGGATGATGATCACCGTCATCTGGGTTGTTAACATTATTCATTAGCATCGCGAGAGCTCCGCGGACGGAGATTGCCGCACTGTTCAGCTCTTCGTTCCCTCCAAACTGCCATTTCCGCTGCGAACCATTTTCCATGGTGGAAGCTGCAATGGTTTTGGTGGGTGGTGTTGGGTTTATAGGAGGGCTTCAAGTGTGGGGAGAGCTTGGTAATTTTTTATTTATGAAATTGTGGGCTCCACAATTATTTATTTACTATACGAAATTACCTACACGCTAAACTTTTTATTTTATTTTACTGCTACAAATAGTCACAAGGAATTCTTGATATTTTAACTTTAAGGCATTAATTCTAAAATTTACAAAGTAAATTCAAAACTAGTTTTTGTCATGTAGTCAGAGAATATTGTACTAGCTACGAGGATACAATTATGTGATTTGTCATGTAGCCACAATTGTCTACGTTAAACACATAAAAATACTAGGCAACCCTGCGAAAAGGTCAACAGCAGGTTGCCCCAAAACATGTTTCTTTTTCAAACCAAAATGTGTTTTCATTAATTGAATATTTTTGTGCCAAATATTTTTTTTTTTCTTTATACGATCCTGCACAATATAATATTACGTTGGTAAAAGAACATAGTACTTTTTTCCTTTTTCTTCACTTAAAGTTTTGATCTCCGAGTTAACACGTGAATAAGTTGTGTTGAGGTCCAAAAAATCTAAAACTGGCTCAAACATATTTCTAGCTCAGCACAACACTTAACTGGGGAAAAAGCCCAACTGGGATATGCAAGAATTTGTTTTTCGCGCTTGCACAAGTTGTGGGCCACATGCCACGCCAAGCGCAAAGCAACCTGCCACGCAGAAAGGTCAAAATGAGCCCGTAAAACTCATTGGCTCAGTGAACCTACGCTTACTGACCTGTTAAGTACCACCTAGCCCAGCCATAGCCTCTTACAACGTGGTAGAACTCGAGCATAAGTACGCCAAATAAGCACGCAATGCCAAGCGAAAGACCGTTATTCTGACACCAAACCACGCTACAAGCTTAAGTGGGTCCAAGCCAAGCAAATGTCTGGGGCTTGCTGAGCAGGTTGAGGTATAGATGGTTACAAGTATTCACGAAGCCCATTGAGGGTTCAAGGGATGGAAGTTTTGGTCTACTTAGGAGCACTAAAACTCAAGCTTATTTCTTGAGCCCAAACACATGGGTAATCAAGAAAGAGAGAAAAGTGGCCCAATGCCTTAGGAGAATATCCAATGGTCTGCACCACTTAGGAAAGTCCCACATCAGCTAAGACATCCAGCACCTTGTCAAAAAACAAAGCAAATAGGCTACTTCTAGCAGCTTGACGAAACCAAGCCAAACTCGCAAGCCACTGGAGATAAAATTCCAATGACCCAATGCCTTAGGAAAAAGCCCAGCCCAGCACCTTATAAAATATCTAGCATCGTATTTAGCACTGTCAAAAGCCTCATAACCAAGTCAATTCGTAAGCCACTGCAAAAATCAGAGGAAATTCACATGTGTTGGAGGAATACCCATAAGATTAATGCCCCTACCCTTTTTTATTTCTTCTGCAAGATCAAATAGGAAAACCAAGAAGAAAAAGGGGTGGTGCCTCACCCACATGAAGAAGTCCAACTACGTGAAGATCTTGGAACTCCAAAAAGCTTCATGCGTATGCACTCGGGCTGGTAAAGTTTCACCAAATAAGATCGAATGGAAGAAAGTGAAGGAAAAAGGGGCAGAAGCTTAATACAATCGAGGGTTCCAGTGCCTATAAAATGAGGCACCTTTAACTCAACAAACATACAATCCAAGAATGCGACCAAGCTTTTGTCGAGCAATTGGAAATTTACTCAAGACACCACATTCTCTTATTCCATATTTCCTTATCTTCCTGTAACACCCCGAATCCAAATTTAATTAACCATTTAAAGTATTTAATTGAAATTACGAATTTAAACTTGGGATAGGGGTAGTTTGGTCATTTTCTCATCCAGAAGGATTTTGGGATAACGAGTAGTATGGTTACGTAGGCTGTACTGAGATGAGTTCGTAGACATTCGATAGGCTTGGATCGGAGTTGTAACGAAGAAATGGCGACCAAAACTAGTTCAGTGGCAAACTTGTAAATACTTCAAACTTGGGTATAGAAAATCTGAAACTGGCTTTCTCTCTCTCTCCCTCTCTCTCTCTCTCTCTCTCTCTCTCTCTCTCTCTCTCTCTCTCTTCGATTCTCGCAGCACCGGCCACGGCAGGACGTGAGACCGGTCACGTTCGAACCAGCTCGACGTCCTGATCATGCCGCACCCAAAATCCCAGTCGAAACCTTGAATTTCAGCCACGATTTCGACTGGTTCAATTGAAAATTTTTCCGTCGTTGCGCCGCTGCCACCATCACCCAATCCCAGTGAAACAGGTGAGGTTTCTTACTCTTTTTCCTAGCTCCTGCTGTATGTTGCATAGGATTGGATCAATTTGTTGTCTAGGATTCTGATTTTGAAACCTAGGTTTTGGCCAGTTGCCATCTAAATTGGACCTTCCCATAGTTGAATAAAATGATCCCCTTCTATTGAGGGATCCCTCAAATAATTTTATTTGAGGGACCCCCTTTAGGGTACCTTACAATTTTTTTCCCAATGATCCAAACCATCTATTTTTTAGGTCTTCATTCATAGATCATCCTTACAAAAAATTAGACAAATCGGAAACCGTTTCGACATCCAATTGTGTCTTACAAAATCAATGAACACAGTGCTTCAAGAAAGTACTAAAATTTCAATAACTTAATCAAATGATATCGGATTCAAGTGATTTTTTGTAGAGATGATCTTTGAATGAGTATCTACAAAATAAATTGTTTGGATTAGTGAAATACAATCCGGAATGGGGCCTACAAAGGGTGTCCCTCAAATAACTTATTTGAGGGATTCCTCAATGGAAGCTCTATATATATATATATATATATATATATACGTGTGAGTATAAATTAGTTAAAGTATATGTAGTGGTTTGGTAGGAGCAGTATAAATGTTGTAAATAAGGTTTTTGGATAGAGTGTTTGGTTTTAAAGGGTTTCAGAGAATGATGTTTTTGATCATTAATTGAAAGTTATGAATCTGCATGTCTTGAGCATAATTTTTACACGGTGGGATTATTATGTTGTTTTGATTGCAAACTTTGATTTCGTCCACTCACATGTTTTCTGTTTTGCACCCCCCAAACAGTAGTCGCTCAAGGAGAGTTGCAAGCAGTGTTCGAGGCCTCAAACCGTGAATTTCAGTAGTTTAGGTTTTGAGTAATTTATTTCTACTCAACTAATTGTTCTTGTAAACTAAATTCGATAGATGCTCTGTTATTGCTCATGTTAGGTTTTACTTGTGAGGTCGAAGGCCATTTAATGTACTGTTAAATGTTGAATGCATGCTGCTAGTTGGGACTATATTATGTTTTTGTGTAGGTTGAATTTTGTTGGGATTGTTAAATTTACAAAGGAGACTCTGCCAAAATTTTAGTAGGAAGTCTCCATCCTTAGTAAGTAGGCCCGACATCAGGGTGATGTCGGTAATAAGACTGAATTCGTCCCGATTTCCAAGGAAATCTGGGGCGGGTCTTGTCATTCCTTAGTCAAAATCCCTCCAAACTTCTCTACCCTAGCTCTAAACCTTTGCTTCCATAAGAAATGCAAGCAATCTTTCTCTCTACTACTAAACTCTTGAAGACTTAGCTCCCATGCCACAAGCTTCTCAAGCCAAGCCATATTACTGATTTGTCACAATCGTCTGGTTCATTTGTTAAAGGGATCCACAATGTTTTCTAAGGCTTCACAACCCTTTCAAAACACTCTTGGGCCTGGTCCTCGAACTTAGGCATAGGGGCAACTTTATATGTCTTTTCTTTATGGCATCTCAAGCCCATTCGTCAGGTTGCTAGAACAAAATAAATCCTTACATAAATTGGAGATTTCACTAGGGACCAGGCTGCTATCTTCACCAATGCCTCTGAGAAAGAAGACCAGAAGCAATACCAGGGCTTCCCAAGACGGGCCATACCATGGTGACTCGGAATCAAGGAAAAATGCCTCCCTAAGAGAGGAAGAACATGCAAGTGAGGGAACTTTTACTCTCACAGACCTTGTTGGGGCCATCCATGTTATGGGGGAAACCTATAGGGAGATTGTGGACACAATCAAGGAACTAAAAAGTTCAGTCTCCAAGACAAACAAAGAAAACGGGAAAACTTCCCAAGAAGAATATGCTGCTGTTGGAAAGGGTTCTGAACAAAAGGGGCCATCTTTTGTCACCCAGGAAGATGTCATTGCCATGCTGGAAAAAGAACTAAGTCAAAGCCAAGAAGATTGGAAGTACATCCTTCAACCACCATATCCATCAAGCCTACTCCAGTAGCCATATCCCAAAGGTTATGAGGCCTCTTTGATAGAAGGAAAGGAAGCCTGAAAAGGCTCTTGAGGCATGGTCCTCGAACTCAGGCACAGGGGCAATTTTATTTGTCTTTTCTTTACGGCAACCCAAGCTCATTCATTAGGTTGCTAGAACAAAAAGACCCCTACAAGTTGGAGACATTATTAGTATTGGACCCATTAGTAGTGACCCACGGTATATCTCTCTAAAATTTTTACACGGTATATCATAACAGATTGATTGATTGAGCTTGAATTATTATGTCTTTACTTGCCTTACCTTGCCTAAATTATTAGGCCTTTACTGAGTACATCGTATTCATATATCGTGTTCAATTTACTGGGCCTGAGCTACCTTTAATTGATCAAAGATCGATGAAAAATTGAGCAAATGAAAAATTTTAGGATATTTTTCAAGATTTTAGGATCGTTGGGGCGTATTCCAAGTAAAGATCTTGTGTAATTTATTTTCCTTCTTTACTTAATTGATTTTAGGCTAAAATCTAATTTGATTAATTTGGTAATATTTTGAAATAAAGTATATTTAATAGCCACAATTTGCATGTTGTGGCTAGGAAAACTGTGGCTTTATGCTCTTTTTCTGGTAGTGATTAGTGCCATGGTGAAACAATTTTTTTTTAAAACAATTTATATATATTTATAGACATACATTATTTTTAAATTTATACGATTATGGGCCCATTTTACCTTATATTTAATTGATACAAGCGGATTCATTTTTAATTTTTTTTAAATACAATCAATAGTTTAAACTACAAGAAAAATAGAATTTCCCACACACACACGATTAGGTGCTATAGGTGTTCGAACCTAAGACCACTGGTCTACAAATTATGCCCCTTTTTTTACTCTCTAATTTTCAATTCTTTATTTATAGGCTTGAAAAAAAATTAGACAAATTATAAATATACACACTAAAATGATTACCACATAATTAAATGGTTAAATGATTTTCGATTTTGTAAATTTTTTTGCAAATGATACTTGAAAAATACAGATGTCACTCAGGAGACCCCCTAATTTATTTGCATTGGGATTGACCAAATTATAATATAATGTATGGGAGAGTGAAGCCGACCACATACAGTGCCAAATAAACGGCACGTTAATTTCTTACCGTTGAGCTCACGGCCCCACTATCACCGCCGTTAAAATTCAAATATAGTGCTCTTATTCCCCTAACGGCTACTTCAGAGACCTCACAATCCAGCAGAACCCATTTTCAAGAACCAAGAACAAACCCTTCCCAAAACCGAAATTCTTTTCCCTCAATCTCTTAATTAAAACCCAGAGATCTTGCACTTTGAATCAAGACCCATAAAATCTTTGACCCAAGAAACTGATATCTTTCATTAACAACCCACAAAATCCTTGGCAAAATCTGATCGTATAAATAAAACCCACCAATCTCAATATCATGGATTCGACAGCAGCAGCAACACCTCCTTATCATCATCATTCTCATTCGGAACCACCGTCCAGGACGAAATCAGCCTCACGGCTTGCCCAAAGCGGACAAATTCCTCATCTCTCTCTTGGCCTCATAACATCATCACCCAAGAGAACTCCGTCCCCTTCTGCTCACTCTATCAGATCTTCCGATTCCCTCCCTCTCCGCGAGCTTCTCCTTCTTTCACCTTCACCTCTCCGAAAAAGGTCCAAGGCCCGTCTCACGGATCGACTGGAAATGGCTGATGAGCCCATGGTCGAGGCCGCAGGGCCACGCCGGAGGTGCAAAAGCAGAGGTGCCCAGATGGGCTTATTGGGCTGTGCCTCGCCGAGGAACACTCGAAGGTCGCGGAGGCGGTCAGAGACTGAGATTCGAGAAGATAAAGATTCAGGTTTGGTGGAAGAGATAGCAAAGCCAAGGAAAAGGAGGTCCAAGAAGGAAAAGCTGAGCTTGGTCCTTTCTTTGCCCTCCCCAAGCGCATCATCAAGTAAGTCCCAATTGCTCTCTTTTCTTTCACTCTTTGGTCCTTTCAATTCCTTGGGTTTTTATGATTTCATTTGTTGATAGTCGATGATGAGTACCGCGGTAGCCTGGATCGAATCGGGCAGCTAATGAACGATCTGATTATGTGGAGAGACGTAGCAAGGTCAAGCCTTTGGTTTGGTTTGGGGTCTCTTTTCTTCTTGTCCTCTTGCTTTGCCAAAGGAATCAACTTTAGGTGACTACTTCTCTCTTTCAAATTTCCCTGATTTCCCTATTTCAATGGTAGTATCAAGCATGTAATTGTATCCAATTCAATTCTTTCAGCATTTTCTCAGCGATTTCCCAACTAGGACTTTTGTTTTTGGGTGCTTCATTTGTCTCCAACTCAATCAGTCAAAGGTGCAATTTTCACTTACTTTTTGTATTACTTTCGAGTTCCACCCGTCTTTCTCTGTTGGCTAAGATTTGCTAATGATCTCTATATTTCAATTCACAGAAATGGTGTTGAGAAAAAGCTTGATTTCATGCTCAAAGAAAGTGACATTCTTGGTGTAGCCAAAATTATACTTCCTGCTACAAATCTTGCCATATCGAAGACCAGAGCGCTTTTCTCGGGAGAGCCATCCATGACCCTCAAGGTAATCACAAAACAAATTCTGATTGTTGATGGATTAAGACAGTGTTTGGGATTGATTGCATGATTAGTAAAGTGAGCTCAATTTTCTGGTTACAGGTAGCTCCATTCTTTCTTCTGGGAGCGGAGTATGGGCATCTTATAACACTTTGGAGGCTCTGTATGCTTGGTATAAGACTTCATGCCCATCTGCCAATCAATGAACTATTTTTTTTTTCTTCTTCTGTTGTTTTAAATCTTTAATGGGAGTATATGCTGCTAACTAATTGTGTAAAATTATGGCTAGCTTTTTTTATCAGCTTCACAATCCCAAAACTGTACTCATGCTACTCCATCCAAATGAACCAAAAAGGTATTTAGAATCCCACCAATATACTTGATGTCTATAAAGTCTGCCTTTATATTCATCCCGCACTAAACGAAATCTAATTTCGGAATGCAGTTGAATGCTTGAAATGGTGGGTGTTGGAAGCATGGGGAGCTTGCTCACACAAAAAGATTGTAGCAGCATCAGCAGCCACAGCTTTTTGGAATCTGTCTTCTGTGAGAACCCGTATCTTCACAGGTAATTTTATTGCATTGCAGGATATTTTCATCCCCGGAACAACATGTGGAAACCGGTATAAATTAGGATCAACTTACAAAGATACATAATGAAAGCGCTCTTAGTTTTCCTTTAATTTTGTGGCCTTTTGAAATCTGTCTAATTCATAGTTCGCTGACTAGTGATTTAAATAGATCAATGCGCAGATTAATGTAAAAGATACAATTACTTTTCTGAGAACTTAATAGTCATCTATGTCATCGCTTCTATTTGCAATCTTGTTATGGCTTCTATTTGCAATCTTGTAGGATCATTTCCTTGTCCTGAAGATTCTTATGCGAAATGATGTTTTTTTTAACCTTTGCAGCATTTTTATCTCTTGTAATTCTTCGTTACTGCCGGCAACATATGGTACAACCGCTGGAGAATGGGGAAGCAGAAGTGGAGCAGGAGCAGCAGCAGGCATTGGCGGTGGCGGTGGCAGAACCGGAAGCAGAAGGAAAACAAGAGCAGGAACAGGCATTAGTAGTGGCCAAAGTAGCAAGCAAGCAGTAGTTGTAGTTTCAATTTGTCCATCATCCATTTTAACACTAATGTGTTTGTACCTGATCCTGTGATGTGACTGATCCATTGACCATGTTCAACATGTACAAATAAAAATGGTTTCCAAATATTTTTTTCGGAGTGCCCTCATCAGCGGTGGCAATTGCTTAAAACGTGGAACACCTAAGGTTTCCTTGTTTGATTTTCAGTGTCATTGATGATTAAAGAAAAACTGAGGACTATTTCCCGAAAACATTGACAGAAAACATTCACAAAGGTGAAAAAATACAATAATATATCAACTCCAACCAGAGCTCTATTTACCCCAAAAAAAACAATTTACTACTGAAATAAAAATCCACCGGTGCTGGCCATTCTAATCCATATACCATGCTCACATTACCTCAAGATCTCATAAAATGCAAATACTATACTTCAATAACGGAAGTTCCTAGTGAAAATCGTACTAGTGCAGGGAAGGTAAGGCTCTGTATTAACAAAAACTGATTCAAATTTACTACAGGGTAATGGATTCTCATTCGGGCAATACCAAAAGGTAATCCTATTATCATTGTTCCCTTGTAATGTCATTTTCTGCCAATATATCACGTACAAATGATGCAAAAGAAATGAAAAAGAAAACCAGCAGGCTCCACCAAATGTGATAGAAAGTTAAGCAAATCTTATGATTTCCAGCGGCCGAAAACTTTCATTACCCAGAAACAAGTGGAAAGAAGATGTTGCCAAGATATCTGACTTTCCAGGATTAAACTTTCATTATCCTTTGCACACCAGATAATTAATATGAAAATGATATCATATGAATCATCTAAAGGAAATTAAAAGACTCATTTCAGCAGTGCATGTGATTACCTGGAAGAAATATCCCAAAGATGAATTTCTGCAAAAATAGAAAAGTAAATGCTACTACAGTTTGACAAACTAAACATGTTAAAACTATGATGTCTTGCTAACATGTTATATTTTGCAATAGCAAATTAATATCAGATTGTATTAGCCCTTTGTGGAGTGTCTCAAAAGTAACCCTCTGAGGGAGAAGCCCCTCCTCTATCATCTCTACAAAGAACTGGAAAGACTCTTATCCACTTTTGCTTCCCACATAAACCAGGAATCAACAGATAGAAAATAGAAGGGGCAGGGTGAAGTTTCCACTTTAGAACCAGTATGCTGTTTTAACATAGAAACAAACTTCCTCAAATGGATAGAAAATAGAGAACAAATTCCAATTAGAGAACAAACAGAAATAGAAACTTCAACAATATCATTCACTTTGAAAAAATGAATAATTCAGAATCACATCCTCAATTTCTTTCTTCCTAAAAATTAAAGAATTGCAAATCATTTACAAAGTGGAAACTCTAACCTATTCATCATATACAACAAATAACGGAGCCAAGGTGGCCTATAACCTATGCTCAGTTTCCTTCTACACCACCTATACTTCATGAATGGATCTCGCCTTCCTCCTAATCTCCATTCAAAAAGGTCTTCCCATCCTGACCTTGCAATTCATCGTCTTCCTTGAGGTATAGACCCAACTTCTTAAGCGGCAATCCAAGGTGTACCTGTAGAAAAGTATCTCCACTGCCACAGCCACACAGCATCTCAAGTTGTTTGAGATCCTGTAAAGAGTCCTCAAATTGCACTGACTTCTCCAAGTTCAAAATGGCACGGCGAGCCAATTTCCTTTGCTTCATCCGCTGCATCAATTTTGTCCTTGGTGGAGAATCAGGTAGCCCCTTAAGTGTCTTGTTGGCTTTTAATATCGTATCTGAAAATTGTAGCTTTAGTAACTGAATTCGACTAGCCCCACATGGATAAAGATTCTCTGAGGCCTGATCCATGGCATGTTGAACAAGGGTGGCCAAGTCATCATCTTTGGTTGAATGGGAAACCCCAAGCCCTTGACTTTGAAGATTAACCCTGGAAGGAGAAGAGCTCTTGCCCTGCTTCAGTTTGGGTGACAAACCCTCAACTTTGGGCAGAGGATAAGGACAAACAGCCTTTGACTTTTTCTCCACAGCTTCTTTCCACTTGGTCTCAAAAACCCCATTGAGATGCTTGGCTGCTGCACGCTCTTTCCTCCCAAGCGGATAATATCTGAAAGCGTTGGAGAAGATAAGCCTGACATCAGCAGCAAAGCCATCAGCGCTGGAGTAGGCACCCCTCTCCAATTTGGATTTCACAGTACCGAAATCCATAGGCCTCCAGATTTCTTCGAAATAACCAGGCAAATTCTCGGCCACAGGATCGACAACAGGCTTCTCGAAACACCTCGCATGGGGGAGATTCATCAGATAAACCAAGACTTTAGAACAATACATCGTCTCTTTGCAGTCAAAACCCAGTTTTTGCCTCTTGCTCTTCTGGGTCTGACAGAGACCATCAAAACCCAATTCCTCCTCGGATTGTCTAGGCTTTCTAGCAGACGAAGCCAAAGGGATGATTTTCTTGCCCTGTTTGGGTGACGAAGACTTGCGCAGAGGAAGACAAGCAGTCGGCTTTTCCTCCACGGCTTCATTCCGTTTGGGCTCAGAAACCCTAGAACAAGACCTCTTCCTCTTCTCAAAGGGACCAACACCATCTTCGAATTGTCTGCGCTTTCCATTTCGAGTAGACAACGCCATTCTTGATTCTTGACTCAAAACCTAAAATGCGCTCGTTGCACACAGAGAGAAAGAGAGAGAGAAATCGCTCGTTGCTTTTTGAACCCAAAAATCACAAAATGGTTGTAGAGAAACAGAGAGAGAAAATTCGCTCCTTCTTGAACCCAGAAAGAGAAAACCACTCGATCGTTGCAGGCAAACAGAGCGAGAACTCGTTGCTTTTTAAACCACTCAACCCAATACTCGCCTCGCTCACTCAGTCGTTGCAGAGAAGAGAGAGTTTTGGAAACTAAGGAGTGCAGTGTTTAGGGTTTGCAGAGAAACAGAGAGAGGGAGAGCGAGAGAGACGAAGAATGGAGGGAATATGCCAGAATGAAGGTCGGTGCTGTCACTCGGTGAAACTTGTAGCAGTGATATACGCGTGATAAAGGAAAAACCGCGCGGATAAAATAAATAAAAAGTATTTTCCTTTCCTATTACCAAATGGACTTCATTTTTTTTGACCCCGTGATATCAGTTAAAAGGCAAAAATGAAGGTATATGCATTAATAATGGAAAATTTTATAAGGAAATTCAAAACAATTAATAATGTAAAACCTCTACGATGGATAAAACAATTAATAATGAAAAATTAATTGAAAAAATTCAAAAACAATGTGCGTAAAACTTCTATCAGTGATGGTAATAAAACATCACTGATAAGCTTCGAAGCTAAATTGCTTTTATATGATCCTCAGCCGTATTAAGTCAATGATATCAAATCAAAATGATCGATTTTTATCAGTGCGGTGATACTTAAACTGATCAACTGATCAACTGATCAATCATGAGTTGTATCTATCTATCTTTCCAAGTTTCACTTTATTTTATAATGATTAAGCACTAGGTGGCTATATCTATACGTGCCTTTGATTGACTATCTATGTATGGATTCAACACTTGTATTCTAAATTGTAAATGTTTAAATATATATATACACACACACATTTTGCTATAAATTAATGCTCACATTATCTAAAAACCTAATTTACTACAACCAGAAGTAATGCGAGCATGGTATATGAATATTTCATGCTAATTTATTTTTAAAAAGCTTCCTTTTTTTTTTCCTAAGTTATTTTTTTCTTTTGGTTTTTAATGAAAATGTTGGGCATATACAAAATACGTCAGAGGTGACGAAATAAACTGCCATCCAAAGTACCATGTTCACTGACTGTGGAACAGTTTTGCCGCTTGCACAATATTGACGAGAAGCAAATATTTCATTGCTGTGACTGTTGACGTGAGTCTCCTAATTAATCAAGGAGATTTATTTCCTTGATTAATTAAGGGATTTACTTTCCCATTTTATTTAGTTGACAAATCTTTGTATAATTAGGAAATAATATTCTAATTGATTACTACATCTATTTCCTTGTAAAGCACTCATGTAAACTCCTATATATACCTCATTATGGAGAAGAATATAATTCAACCTAATACATTCAAACCATATTCATATTTTAGTATGGTATCAGAGCAATCGATCCTAGGTTGTCTCTAAACCCTTATCTCAAATTTCTCATATTCAAATCCTAAATCCTAAATCAAATTACTCATAATTTTTCCCCATATCCAAATCCCTCAAATCTAAAGTCCTCAAATCCTCTTATCCAAATCCCTAAACACATACCCTCAAATCTTATACGCATACCTCTTAAATCCAATTCCTACATCAAATTTCTCACATTCTCATATCACATCTTACTTCCGCTGCGATGTTAGGAAATCCTACGATTCTCCATCTTATTGCAGACTCACAGAAGCATGCGGTCAATCCTGCTGACCTGGCTACTCGAACTCTTGCTTCTATCACCACCACCAAAGGTTCTACTTTTTATACGTCCTTTGAAAACTCCGCATGGATTATCGACTCAAGCGCTACGAATCACATGACATTTGATCCGAGCCAACTTATTAATCGCAAATCATCCACACCGTCGGTGGTGTCTAATGCTAATGGTACCCCCTCCCATGTGGTTGGGGAGGGCTCTCTATCTCTCTTTCCTTCCCTACATCTGGATTCTGTATTATTTGTTCCATCTTTAGACCATGACTTGTTATCTGTTGTACAACTTATTAATACTTTAGGGTGTACTGTAACATTTTGACCGAATCATTGTGTTTTTCAGGACATCCTCACAGGAACGACGATTGGTTGTGATACTTGGCGGGACAAACTCTATTACTTGGATTGGGCATCAGATAGTGAGGTCAAGGGTGGTCAAGCTTTCACAACCAGTGGAACTTGTCCTAAGGGGGAGAGAGACAAAATTTGGTTATGGCATAAACGTCTTGGGCATGCCTCGTTCGGTTATCTTAAGAAGTTGTTTCCATCATTATTTTCCAGTCTTAATGTTTCCAGCTTCTAGTGTGATACGTGTGAATTGGCTAAGAGTCATCGTGTCCCGTTCCCATTAAGTTCAAATCAGAGTTTGGTTCAGTTTTCCTTTGTTCATTCTGATGTTTGGGCACCTACTAAAATTGCCACTCCGGCAGGGGCGCGATGGTTTGTTACGTTTATAGATGATTGCACACGCATGACTTGGGTTTCCCTTCTCAAAACAAAAGGGAAGTCAGTTCCAAGTTTTAACCGTTTTATCAAATGGTGGAGACTCAGTTTCATGCCAAAATTCAGGTTCTTCGTTCTAACAATGGCGAAGAATTTCTTAACCATGATCTTAACTAGTTTTTACAAGATCATGACATCATAAATCAAAGCTCATGCCCTTACACTGGGGTGGCTGAAAGAAAGAACAGACACTTATTGGAAGTCGTTCGTGCCTCTCTCTTTGGTGCCATTATGCCATGATCATTTTGGGGCGAAGCCGTTGTCTTTGCAGTATACCTTATCAATCGGATTCCCTCTAGTATCCTAAAGTTTCAAACACCACTTCAAACACTTCACCACCATATCCAAACACCTCCCACCCCAAACCTGGAACCCCAGATTTTTGGCTGTGTTGTATTTGTCCACTTACATGATCACCAACAAAGCAAATTGGATCCCCGAGCTGAAAAGTGTGTTTTCATTGGCTATGTACCTCATCAGAAAGGATACCGATGTTATCATCCTCCTAATCAGAAAGTCTATACTTCTATGGATGTTGTGTTCCGGGAAAATAACATATATTTTTTCAGCTGCACAGGAGGAGCATTGCGACACCAACACTTCTCAAATTTTTGATTTTTTTTGCTCCAGAATCGTCCCAACCTGAAAGCCACCGGTTACATGTTGAAAGCAACCGGTCGCCAATGAGTCTGCCTGAAAACGACCGGTCGTAACCTGATAACGACCGGTCGTAACCTGATAACGACCGGTCGCTTATGACTCTGCTAGAAAACGATCGGTCGCAGCTTGGAAGAGACCGGTCGCTACCCGAAAACCAGCCTCAGCCTGATCTATCGTCTCCTTGCTGTCCAACTCAGGATGAGGAAACTAATAAGATTTTGCCCACTCCGGAGATTTCTTCAGCTCCAGTACCACACCAATCACCTGCTGAGGATGTCATTCCGATAACATCTTGTCCTGAAACTGATAACATTAATGAAATATCCCATGATAATTTGATTTCATAAGGCACAGAGCCTGCATATCAAATTCCAAAACGGAAGAACCTAGGCAAACCTCCAGTACATTACGAAGCAGATCTAAATGCCAAAGGAAAATATCCTATCAACAATTATGTATCCATCAGCAGATTATCAGAGTCACGGGTACACTTTGTGAAATAGTTGGCCGACATACCTGTTCCCAACAATGTAACTGAAGCATTGGAAGACCCAAAATGGAAAAAAGCCATGAATGAAGAAATGCGAGCCCTCCAGCACATGGGAACTCGTGCCATTACCTCATGGAAATAAGACAATGGGATGCAGGTGGATTTATACTGTGAAACCCAAAGCATATGGATCCATTGAAATATATAAAGCTAGACTGGTGGCGAAGGGCTACACACAAAGATATGGGATAGACTACCAAAAGACCTTTGCCCTAGTAGCTAAGATTAAAACTATCGGAGTCCTTCTAGCAACAAATCTCGATTGGCTATTACATCAGTTTTATGTAAAAAATGCATTCTTACATGGAGAATTGGAAGAAGAAATATATATATATATATATATATGGACATGCCACCATGATGTAACTTAGCTCGTGATAAGGAGAGTCAAGCTTGCGAGCTCAGAAAGTCATTATATGGGTTAAAGCAATCCCCCAGGATATGGTTTGACAGATTCACTAAATCCATAAAGAATTTTGGATATATATATATATAGAATAATACATATCACACTTTATTCTTGAAGCGTGATGAAAGAAGACTTACTGCATTGATTGTTTATGTGGATGACATAGTCGTAACTGGAAACAACACAAGAGAGCAACTGAAACTGCATAAGTATTTGTCTCAGGAATTTGAGATGAAGGATTTAGGTGATTTGAAGTACTTTCTAGAAATTGAAATAGCCAGGTCCACAACTGGTATATTTCTGTCTCAAAGGAAGTATGTATTAGATCTGCTCACTGAAATATGAATGCTTGGATGCAAACCTGCTGATACACCCATCGAGATGAATCACAAGTTATGTGAAGGCATGGATTAATAACCAACCAATAAGGAACAGTACCAATGCCTTGTTGGAATGTTGATATATTTAGCAGACACAAGACCACATATTGCATATGTTATGAGTGTGGTTAGTCAGTTTATGCATTCACCTATTGTGTCCCATAGGAATGCAGTTGATCGGATCTTAAGATACTTGAAGTCAGCACCTAGGAAAGGATTAATGTTCTCAAAAAATAGAGATCTCGAAGTTGTTGGATATACAGATGCTGATTGGACTGGCTCCATTACTGATAGACGCTCTACTTCAGTTTACTTTACCTTCATGGGAGGTAATCTAGTCACTTGGCAAAGTAAAAAATAAAGTGTGATTTTTCGGTCTAGTGCAGAAGCAGAGCATTGAGGAATGGCTCAAGGAGTTTGTGAACTACTGTGGATCAGAAGACTATTGACAGAATTGGGTTTCAAGCCAGGAAAGCTAATGGACTTACATTGTGATAACAAATCAGCCATTGACATTGCCTATAATCTAGTTCAACATGATTGAACCAAACATGTTGAAGTGGATAGACATTTTATCAAAGAGAAGATTGAGAAGAAGATCATCCACCTACCATTCATAAAATCAGAAGATCAACTAGCAGATATCTTAACAAAAGTTGTTTGTGGCAAAGTATTTCATGACTCACTTACCAAGTTGGGTATTAGTGACATATATGCACCAACTTGAGGAGGAGTGTTGACGTGAGTCTCCTAATTAATCAAGGAGATTTATTTCCTTGATTAATTAAGGGATTTACTTTCCCATTTTATTTAGTTGACAAATCTTTGTATAATTAGGAGATACTATCCTAATTGATTACTGTATCTATTTCCTTGTAAAGTACTCATGTAAACTCCGATATATACCTCCTTATGGAGAAGAATATAATTCAACCTAATACATTCAAACTATATTCATATTTTAGCAGCGATAAGTGTTATAACTTTCTCTCTTTAACTTCACAATTCCAATCAATTATGGAATAAACAAAATTAAAATAGAAATCACAATAAAAAGGAAACAAAACCAAGATGCACTTGTCTATTAGATTTAAAAAGATGCAATCTTTAAACCGATTAGATAGCCATGGAAAGAGCTAGTGTGTACTTCTCTTTACCAACTTGACTGAGGGCTCATGACACTCCGGTGGTGCAAGCGACGACGTCGTTCTGAGGATTATGTTTAGGGATTTTGTTTTGTCGAATAAATTTGGGGATTTTGAGAGGCAACAGGGTTGGGTCGGGTGATGGACGAAAGCCGGTTCTTAAGAGAAAAGAAGTCTTGTTGTAGCCCAAAGCTTTATTTGGACTTCTGACGTTTGACCATAATATTGGAAGTCAAACTTTTTTTTTTTTTTCCAACGAGGCCCAGATTATTTTTCTGTTTTCCATTTTATTTTTAGTTCAGTAGAAGAGCTTGGCATAATTTTTAATTTCGTCCTTATTTTTTAACTTATCTTAAAAAGTATAAATAAATAAATATAAATAATAAAAAAAAAGGATTGTGTTGATAAAAATAAAAACAAAAATAAAAAATAAAAAACAACTTAACAGGATAGAGCATAAAGTTCTTCTACAAAATTTACTTCAGAAGTTTTGAGAATGTATTGAAAAAACCTCTATGAAGAAACTATGTTTACAAATGTTGTCAGTGGTAACTTTGGTTGTAAAGGGAATATTAAAGTTAGAGTTAGAAAGGACTACAAAGATTTAAAATTTAGACTAAGGAAGGTAAATCATAATTATTTTTTTAAATGATTGAGAAAAATCAAAGTGAAAAAAAAAAACAATGGGCAATTTTTATTTTTATTTATATTCTGTTTTGGTAAAAAGCTAGGGGTTTAGTCAAAGTGTAAAAAAAAAAGGACAAACTACATTAAAAAAATCCCAAATTATAGGGTCATTTTCAAGTTCATACCCAATTTTGGAGACATTTACGAGTACATACTCAAATTCCCTGAAACCCAACAAATTGCCCCCTCCGTTACCTAAACTATTAGTGAATCTGTTAAATGTTGATGTGGAAAATGAGGGACCCATTTTTTTTATTATGTAGATTTTCAAGTGGACCAAAAATTAATAAAAACTTCTTTATTTTTTCAAATATTAAAAAAAGTTAAATTATATTAAATAAATAAATAAAAACTCAAAACAAAAAATTATCTCCCCTCTTTCCTCTCCACCCGACCAACACCACCCAACCAACCCTAGCAGCCTTCACCATAGCGCAACCAACCACCCACCACCGTAGCCCAACCAACCACCCACCACCATAACCCAATCAACCACACCTACCCCCTTCTCGATCTCTTTCTCTTTCTCTCTCCCTCTCTTGGCGATGAAGATGAAGTTTGGCGATTAGGTCATCTCTCCTCCCGACCCATAACCATCTCCAGCTGCCATGGGCTTCTACCTGGAGAACTGTGTACCAGTTGGGGTGGTTGTTTACGCTCTTGTAGGTGGCCAAGATCTGATCTAAGTTGTCCAATAGCTGCTAGATCTCTTGAATTAGAATTGTGAAGTTGCGGAAACTGCTTAGATCTTGGATGTGAAGTCTAATAGCAAGCGCTCGATTTCCACTCTATTTGGATCCATGGATTTGGATGGCCCACGACGTTTGCTGGGAAAAAAAAAATTTTGAAATCCAAAATGGAAATTGAAATCGAAAAGTTCCTCTTTCACTTGCAGTCTGATTTGGTTGTTAATGTTTCTGAGCTTGGGTGTCTAAAATTTCTCCAAACTCGAGGAATATGGGTTTCATACCATTGCCTGAGAATTACTGAAGCTTGGCTAAGTTTGGGTGTCACTCATCAGAGCTGTGGGAGGCTGCTCGGTTTGGGGTTGGGGGAGGGGTGGCTGCATGACAAGACCCGCCCTAAATTCCCTGGAATCCAGGATGAATCCCGTGGTATTTTCGGCATCATCCCGATGCCAGGCCCATTTACTAAAGACCGGGACTTTCTGCCAAAATTTCGACAGTCTCCCCTGTAAATTGTATATTTACCAAATTTTCAAAGTTAAAAACACAGTTTAATATCCCAACAGGCAGCATGCAACAGAAAGATTCAATCAGTTTACATAATAGGCCTCCGGCCTTAGAATCAACCCTAGTATGGGTGATAACAAAGCATATCTAGAGAATTCAATTTACAAATGAAAATGAAGTTCAACAGAATAGAAAGGATTAAAAGTTCATCCTACGTAAGGTCGGGATTCCGAAGCTCGCAACCTGGCTCTACTGCTCAGTTTAATCACAACAATAAAGAAATCTGAACTCCCATAAAGGTACTTTGTTTCTCAACCCAATCAAACCTTTTAAATATACCCGAACCATTCTCTCAAGACGCGTGCCCGTTGGCATGGTGAGCGAGGAAGTATGCTCACCGATAAATAATAATGAAAGAATAGTTATATATATATAAAGTTTATATAATATGACATCTATATATATAAATAAGTAAGATACCACCTAGTTCGGGGAAACAATCTAACTGGGGGACTGTTTGATTAGTCCACATGCAAAAATCATCAATGTGGCTAGGGAACGAGCCATCCAACTGGGACTAAGCTCACCAGCACGTACATCAAAATCCTCAATACTCGTACGCTTATGACAAGTCCTACACGTGCAGACTACTCCGTTAAGGGTTTATGAAACACACCGTCAAGGGTTCCCAGGTTCCAACATATCCAAGTATCTTAACAATTCAAATCCAAAGTTCCAAATTCGGGGAGGTACATAGGGTAGTGCTTATAGCACTTCAAACTGACATAACTATAATCTGCTCTCTTTTCACAATCTCAAACCAACATCCCACGTACCCCACACATAACCAATCATAGATAGAAATTCTCAAAATCCAGATATATAAACTCAAGATACTCAAATATGCCAAAACCCGAATATAATGCAAATACTTTACGAAAATATTAAATTCCACAGTTGAATATATAATATATTCAATAAACCATTTAATCAATATGCATAGTTTTTCCATCATAAAACAATGCTTATTATTTGAAAAAAAAGTCCACTCACAAGTAGTCCCACGCTGCTTGACCCTGAGAGGGTCTCGCCTGCTGCGTACGCGTTGTCCAAGTACCTATTTCAGAATACGAGTACGAAATTAATATAAAACACCTCGAAGGGAAACTTTAAATTAAAATCCTAGTTTTCCCTGGTTTCAAGTAAGTGCACAAGGAACGAGACATTCTTAAAGTCCAACTACGTGTTTCGAATGATGGGATAACCTTGGAAGACACTTGGTCAACTGAGCGGTCAAACTTTCCAAATTGGGTCAACCGGGCCAGCAGGGCCCACGACCTCCTATTTCCGATCCAGAAGTTCTTATGGATTCCACATGGTTTAGAATACATGTCCTGCAAGTTTGGTTCGGATTGAACGGTCGAGTTGCTCGCGATCGTACGATCGGATGATTATCATTTAACGCAAACTTTAAGTTACTGAATCAGAACATCCGGGGCTCCTATTCACGATCCACGAAATCCTAAACAATCCTAGGGATGCCTAGATCAACATATATTAAATTGGAGTCGATCCAACAGTTCGAACATGTCCAACCCGGATAACTCCTAATATGCGATATCCGATCGACGGTCAAACGATAATCGAATTCAAATCCAAGCATACCGTCATGCTCGTGACTACACGAGGAACATTTAGGACCAAGAGGGACACCAAAACAGTTCCCACGCGCTGCCGGCGCGTGGGTGTCCAAAGAGATTTCGGTGATTGAAAAATCTCCACACCGCAGATCAAGACTTATACCTACATGATCAGGACATTGAGTGGAGCAACTTTTGTTCTTGAACCTACTCCAAAAAGTTGGTCAAAGTGGTTGGAAACACGGGCCGAAACCGACCAAAACTTCTATCGCTTATTTGACAACCAAAATGCAAAAATTGATCCTAAACAACACAACCAGCAGCTAGATCACATTGAGAGGATGAAAAAGCATACCTAGTTTGCAATTTTGGTAGGCAAAATCGTCTGAAACAATGTCAGAAGTTTTGACGAAATTCAAGCTATTTTTCTGCAATTTTTGGCCATTGCCGGCGGCGGTGGCAACTGGGATGGGTTGGGGCTGGAAGAGGAAGACTAGCTGGTCATTTTGGGACCGGTCCCGGCATGAGTGGCGGCCGAGAAGGAGAGAAGCCGTGCGGCTGTTTAGGGTGAGGGGGAAAACGCGACGAGAGGGAGAGAGAGAGAGAGAGAGAGAGAGAGAGAGAGAGAGAAATGAGGGTTTTTCAAATTTTTATTAAACCCACTTCGAAATAATTACGATTATGCCATTGAGTTTGTTTTGATCGAAACTTCTTCGTTACAACTTCGATTCGAGCCCACTACGTGTATATGGACTCATCTCGGTACGATCTACGTAAAAGTACCAATCATTTCCCCCAAATCCTTTTGGATTAAAAAGTGACCATAATACCCTTACCGAGGACAAAATTAGAATTTTGCAATTAATTTAATTAATTAATTTAGATGGATAATTAAATTAGGGTCAGGGTGTTACACCGCTAGGTTTTGCAAAAAAAAAAAAATTTAATTTTTGCTTTTTAAATTTAGAAATAATTTAACAATAATAAATAATTTAAACAATAAATTAATTTTTTGTCCACTTGGAAGTCCAATCCATCAAAAAATGGGTCCCACATTTGCCATATCAGCATTTAACGGATTCACTAATAGTTTAGGTAAAAGAGGGGGCAAATTGTGGGGTTTCTAAGAGTTTGAGTATGTACTCGTAAATGTCTTTAAAATTGGGTATGAACTTGAAAATGACCCTATAGTTTGGGGGGTTTTATGAAGTTGTTTTGACAATTAAAGAAGAGAGGACACATGTCACTTTGTGGTTGAGCCATAATACAAGGTAAGGAGGAGTTACTCAGAGGTAAGGAGGGAAGTATCGTCGTAAAGCTTATATCTGACTGGCCAACCAAAGAATGACATGTGGAACTGGGGACCCACAAAAGGCCTATTAAATCTTGGCAACTTATCACATCCCCCTCAGGTGATGAACATCTCCCAATAGGGACTCGATCTCATTGGCCCAATGCCACAGGGTAAAGGCCAAGTTAAGTACGCTGTGGTGGATGTGGATTATTTCACCAAGTGGGTCGAGGCTGCAGCTCTTGTCACTATTACAGCTGCTCGAGTAGAAGATTTCTTCTAGACTCATACTTTCTACCGATTTGGTATCCCATATGCAATCATCATCGACAAGGCAAGCAATTTGATTTGGTTCTCTTTTGGCAATTTTGGTCGCACGTAAAGATCAATCTATTTTTCGCCTCACCAGCGCACCCACAATAGAATGGTCAGGTCGAAGCCGTAAACAAAATCATAAAGAGAATCATGAAGAAACGACTAGACAATGCCAAGGGTGAATGGCCCGAAAAGCTCCCAAAAGCAGTATAGGCCATTCGGACATCCTTCCGAACATCCACCAGAGAAACTCTCTTCTCCCTCGCCTTCGGTTTGGAAGCAGTCGTCCCAATCAAAATCGGCTAAACTTCGTACCGAACAGTAACTTTTTCACCCGAAGGCAACAACGCGCAACTTGCTCTCAACTTGGATCTAATCGAAGAACGCCGAATGCAAGTTAACGTTCAGAATGAGGCTTACAAACACCAAACTTCCTGATACTATAATTCACAAGTGACGCCTTGCTCTTTCCAAATCGGCGACTAGGTTATGCATAAGGTTTCGCTAGCGACCAAAATCCCAACGAACGGAACCCTAAGCCCTTCTTAGGAAGGTCCATATGAGATCATAGGCATAAGCAGATCTTGGACATACCAATTGCACAACTCAAATGGTATGACCCTCGGTCACCCATGGAATGTCAATCATTTTAAGCACTATTACAAATAGAAGTATCTTAGCCATTGACAAGTTTTTGTTGCTATTTCTAGTCTAACAATACCCTCGGCATTTACACTTTGTTTTTAGTTCGACCATTCGGCATATGATCAATGAAAGGCCCATCAAGGCAATCTTAAGAACATATTCAATAAACGGCTATGAACCCACAACAATAGTCAATAAGGGTAATACCTTCGGCAATAAACAACTGAAATATGTTCCCATGCATGTCGTGTTAGTCATTGGCAAACAAATTTAATATATATATATATACACGTGCAACATATGTATGAGTTAAACGACAAAGTCATAAAAGACACGACATTTAAAGCTTAAATACCATTACCTTTCAACACGCTATTCGAAATAAGTGCCTTATGGCAAACTTTGTTCAAAAATATTACGAACACAAAACAAAAGACTGGAAGGTTAAACGGCAGTGTCAGTGACGTTGATAGCTCTCTTCATATAGAGCCACATGTCCATAGAGGCATGCAAACAAATTTTGCTAAAAAACACCAGCACTACAAATTCCAGACACAATGAAGGCCCTACATTACACACATCAAACAAAGAACGATTAAAACTGGCTCCATTATCAAGATATACATGAAGTGTAAGGCTTCTGAATGCAAAAATAAATAAGAAATAAACAAAACCCAAAAAGTTGGGTATACATTTGATGGAGCTTAAGAATACCTAGAAAGGATCAAAATTGACTTTAATGAAAGACAAATCCATGGAGTGATTGAGAGACAAATCCAACTAATCACGAAGCTACATAGAGACGTTAATGAATTGATGAGCAAACAGAACAGTTTTGTTACTAAAAGATTTTCAAAAAATAGTTATAAAACACTATTTCATTCTACTTGTTGACAATATAAAAGATCATACAGATGAAGTACTTAAAAAAGCCAACATTTTGTATCTGCCACCAACTACTTAAGAGTTACCAAGTCTAAATGGTATTTGAAGCTTCAACCACCTAATTTGCAAGCAAGGAAAGGAGTATCTGGTGTAAGCATAGTATACCTGCTTGCGCATGTCTTCCACAGAACGCAAACCAAGCACGCCGCTCTCCCTACAATCTTCACGAAGCTCCTCTTCTGAAAGGGATTCTACACCTTCTTCTTGAATTAACTTATCATCAGCCTTAATCCTGACCCAAAAAAAAAAAAATGGAACTCAATCATCAGTTCCTATTTTAGACAAGAGGTTGAAAAACTCTTGCATGTTCGTCTACTCACATCAAATGCAACCATTTCAAATACCGACTAGGATAGTAGCACTTTCAAGGCAGGAAACCCCTCATCAAATGCTCTAAGAAGATAATACATATTCTCTCCAACACTAATCAAACGAGCCTTAACAGCTCCAAACGAATAATTAAGCAACAGATATCCAAGCCAGGCAGGACTCTCCACACAAAAGCAGCAACCCATATTCAAATTGTGACTCCAAGTAGCCGACCCATCAGCTACATCATTCCTCTCTCTATAAATATTCTGAAGCAGCAACTGTTAATATTTAGAGACTGTCATCTCTTCTATTTCTTGTATCTGTGTATTCAAAATGCTTATAGAAATGCAGAGAGATTACTAGGAGAAAGAAGAGAGAATTTCAGAGAGAGAGAGAGAGAGAGAGAGAGAGAGAGCTTGGAGAAGAAGCTGGCCTTGTATTTTGCTCAGCTGCAATATCACACATATATTGCTGCTCTGACAAAACAGTTAGGAATAGAATATTCCACATTACATCACTCAATCATAGCCACTCATTAGCTACCCTATGAGATAAAGCCAAGTGGCATAAATCTGTTACATTCTCTGCTGCATACCTGGACTGTGATCCAGCACTGCCTTACAGCTAAGAATAGAACCTTCCTATTCTAATTACATTTCAGCAGTTACACTTATATATCAACACTCCCTTCTAAGTGTTGTGCTGAAATGACTCCTAGAGCTTTCCTCAGATATTCAAACCTATCTCTTGCTAAAGGCTTGGTGAAGATATCAGCAAGCTACTCTTCAGTTTTGCAATATAGTAAATCAATCTCACCATCTTGAAGTGCAACTCGAATGAAATGAAACCTTCGATTAATGTGTCTAGTCTTGTGATGATGAACTGGATTCTTCGATATAGCAATAGCTGAAGTGTTATCACATAACACTTGAGTTGGCTCTACTTGCTCTTCACCAAAGTCTGACAGTACAAACCTCAGCCAAATAGCTTGTGCAGTAGCTTCTGCTGCACTAATATACTCAGCCTCTGCAGTTGAAAGAGCAACACTGCTTTGTTTGATTGAAGCCCAAGAAAACACACCTGATCCCAAATTAAATGCATAGCCGGATGTGCTTCTCATGTCATCCTCACTTTCACTCCAATCACTGTCACAGTAGCCTATTAGCACTGCCCCTTTTCCCTTTTCATAAGCAATTCGATAATTCATAGTACCTTGAATGTATCTCAGCACCCTCTTTGCTGTTCCCATGTGTTTCTTGGTTGGATTATGCATGAATCTAGCCAAGAGGCTTGCTGCAAACATGATATCTGGTCTGGTTGCATTTAAGTAGAGCAGACTCCCCACCATTTGCCTATACAAAGTCTCATCAGCTAGATCACTTCCATCCACTTTTGACAGCTTTTCATTCATAGCCAGAGGTGTTGCAACAGACTTGCAATCCTTGAGTCCAAACTTGTCTAGTAAAGTCTTTGCATACTTCTTTTGGTGTAAGAAGATGCAAGTATCAGTTTGTAGGACTCCAAGACCAAGAAAGTGATGAAGCACACCTAAGTCAGTCATCTCATATTGCCTCATCATCTCAACTTTGAATTCAGCCATCATTTCTTTTGAACTCCCTGTGTAGATAATATCATCTACAGATAGTGACACAATGAGAATACCACCTGCAGCCATCTTAGTGTACAATGTAGCTTCACTTGGACTTCTATAAAAACCAGCCTTAATGAAATAGGAGTTTATCTCTTCATACCAAGCTCTTGGAGCTTGTTTCAAACCATATAAAGCCTTCTTAAGCCTATACACCTTATCTTCACTCCCTTGTATCACAAAACCAGAAGGCTGATCCACATATACTTCTTCATTTAGCACTCCATTAAGAAATGCCGACTTTACATCCAGCTGAAATAGCCTCCAATTTTTCTGTGCAGCTAAGGCCACCAAGGTTCTCACAGTGTCAAGTCTAGCTACTGGTGCAAAGGTTTCATTGAAGTCTATTCCAGGCTTCTGAGAGTACCCCTTTGCAACCAGCCATGCCTTGTTCTTCTGCACAGAGCCATCTAAGTTCAGTTTTGTCTTATAGACCCACTGCACACCAATGATTGGTTTGTCAGATGGTCTATTCACAAGCTCCCAAGTGTTGTTTTTGTTTATCATCAGAATTTCATCCTCCATAGCTTTCTTCCAGGATTTGTCCTTTGCTGCCTCTTCAAAGCTTTCTGGTTCTATGATGCACATATTGCATTTTTTATAGATTTCTGCCATACTTTTGTACTTGCGGGGTGTGTGATCAAAATCCTGGGGGCTAGGCATCCTTTCTTGATTACTAGATTCAGTTCTAGTGTCAACTATCTCACCTTCTTCTCCTTGTTCTTCAGAGTTGCTGCTGTTTTCTTCTTCTGCAATTGGAATCTTCACACTGCTTTCTTTCTGTGTATTCCAATCCCAGCATGCATCTTCATTGAACACAACATCTCTAGACACTATCATCTTTTCGGTTTCAAGACTGTAAAGTCTATAACCCTTCTCACAGCTTCCATAGCCTAAGAAAATACATTTCCTTCTTGTCACATCCAGCTTCTGCCTTTGTTGACTTGGAACATGAGCATAGCTCAATGAACCAAATACTTTCAGATGCTTAACTCCAGGCTTCCTTCCACTATAAGCTTCAAATGGAGTTCTTTTATTCAAAGCTTTGGTTGGACATCTGTTAAGAATATAAACTAATGTGTTAACTGCTTCAGCCCAAAATTCAAGGGGAATTTTCTTCTCTAGCAACAAACACTTTGCCATTTCCACAATTGTTCTATTCTTCCTCTCTGCCACACCATTTTGCTGTGGTGTATATGGAGTTGTAAGCTGCCTTTCTATGCCTAAATCTGCACAGAACCTATCAAACTCCACTGAGGTGTATTCTCCTCCTCGATCACTTCTAAGTTTCTTTAATTTGTAGCCACTCTGCAGTTCCACAGTGGCTTTGAATCTCTTGAATATACTCATAGTTTCAGACTTTTGCCTTAAGAAATAAACCCAACACATTCGTGTGTTATCATCTATGAAAGTGAGAAAATATCGATTTTCAGCTTTTGTAGTGGTTTGCATTGGACCACAGATATCACTGTGTACAAGTTCTAGGGGAGTTGATGCTCTGGTGGAAGCTTCTTTTGAAAATGACTCTCTGCACTGTTTCCCTAGAATGCAGCCTTCACAGACCTCAGTAATAGCTGTAATTTCTGGCAGTCCCACAACCATTTCTTGCTCCTGCAGTAGTTTCAAACTGCTCATGTTTAGATGTCCCAATCTTCTGTGCCATATTGCAGTGGATTGACAAGCACTTGCCTTGTAGGCAAGGTGCATTTCAGCCTGCAGTTTCACTGGAAAACTTCGATTTCCTCTCATTTGTATTCTTGCAATCAAGTTGGAATAGGAACTGTCATTATAAATCTCCACTTTGTGATCTCCAAACACCAAATAATAGCCATGCTCTATCATCTGGCCCATACTAAGCAAGTTTTCCTTTAAACCAGGCACTAGCATAACCTCTTTAATGAACTTCTTGCCCATTTTAGTTTCAACAACAAGGCTGCCCTTACCAGTAACTTCCATAAGCTGTCCAGTGCCCATTTCAACTTTTGCAGTCACATTTCTGTCAATGTCAACAAGTAGATCCTCCCTTCCAGTCATATGATTGCTACATCCACTGTCCAAGTACCATACTTCATCACCTCCTTTTATACTAGCATCAGTTTTATTGTTGGCATAAAACATAGTTGGAGTAGCATCTACTTGGTTGGCATAGTTGACTTGCTGTGTTGATTTCTTGCTGTAACAGTCTTTGGCTATGTGACCAAATTTATCACAATTGAAACACTTTGGTTTGCCCTTGAATCGACATTCTCCAAAGTGTAATTTGCCACAGTGCTTGCAAGGATTTTTAGCACCATCATTTGCTTTGTTATCCCACTTCTTGCCTTTTGTTTTCCAACTCTTATTTTGCTTAGAACTTTGATCACCATTTTTAACAGATTTGGTATCCACACTGAGACTAGCAAATGCCTTCTCAGTTTTGCTCTCAGCGTGTCTGTCCAGCCTTAACTCAAAGCTCTTCAATGAGGCTACAACCTCCTGTACTTCAATTGTATTCAAATCTCTCGAATGTTCAATAACAGAACATATAGAATCATAGGCAGATGGCAGGCTAATGAGCAATTTTTGAACAACTCTGTCCCTAGGCAGTTCTTCACCATAACTTCGCATTTGATTTATCAAATCAAATAGCTTAGTGATATAAGCAGTTAAAGTTTCATCATCTCTCATCCTTGTATATTCAAACTCTCTTCTAAGACTTTGTAATTTAACACTTCTTACTTGCTTATCTCCATGATACTCTTGCTGCAGGATGTTCCAGGCACCTTTTGATGTCTCCTCATGAGAAATTCGTGGGAATATCTCATCTGAAACTGCTCCTTGAATCAATCCCAGAGCCTTAGCATCCCTCATGAGCACCTTAGCAAGTCTATCTTTTCCAGTACCACTTGATTCTTCCTTTTCCTTCTTCTTAGCATCAGATTCATCTGACTTCTTCAGATCTGTGCTATCAAAACCTTTTATCACCAAATCCCACAGTCCATGAGATTTGAAGATGGTCTTCATCCTTATGCTCGAGAAATCATAGTTCTCACCATTGAAAACTGGTGCTCTCAATTCGCCACTGCTTGGTCCAGCCATGTTAGACGTGGATCTCCAGCACTCAAGCTCACTACTATAAACGCCCAGTGTTAATTGATCAAACCTGGCTCTGAGGCCATGTTAATATTTAGAGACTGTCATCTCTTCTATTTCTTGTATCTGTGTATTCAAAATGCTTATAGAAATGCAGAGAGATTACTAGGAGAAAGAAGAGAGAATTTCAGAGAGAGAGAGAGAGAGAGCTTGGAGAAGAAGCTGGCCTTGTATTTTGCTCAGCTGCAATATCACACATATATTGCTGCTCTGACAAAACAGTTAGGAATAGAATATTCCACATTACATCACTCAATCATAGCCACTCATTAGCTACCCTATGAGATAAAGCCAAGTGGCATAAATCTGTTACATTCTCTGCTGCATACCTGGACTGTGATCCAGCGCTGCCTTACAGCTAAGAATAGAACCTTCCTATTCTAATTACATTTCAGCAGTTACACTTATATATCAACAGCAACCCCATTCTTTTAGATAAACAGATCTGAAGCAAAAAAAGAAATTTCAAGAATGGAAGAGAAGCTAGCAACCCAAAGATCTTCGACTACAAGATTTTCTTCCAGGGAAAAGTTACAGGGAGGTGATGCTCGTCAGATTTGCAGAGATGACGAGCAAGCTTATCTTCCAGGGAAAAGAATTCAACCTCTTCTTTTAAACAGATCTGCGACTCAAAGCTTCCCTGAGAGAGAGAGAGAGAGAGAGAGAGAGAGAGAGAGAGAGAGAGAGAATAAGAATTGTTGGCTTGCGAGGGAGGAAGGATGGTTAACGAGGAACAATGATGAGAGACTGTGCTTTGCACTTTCGGGTTGTAACTTTTGGTATGGGTAATTTCAACCCGGTTCTACAATGCAGCCTGTTGTGAAAACTAACCCTCCAATTTAACGCTCAGACTATAATGAGTGGAAAGTTATAAGGGGTAAGTTATAAGGGGTTCACTTTATAGCCATCAGATCAATCCAAGGGTTGGGGAGAATTGAGATAAAGTTTTAAAATCGGGTAGGTGAGGAACCCAAACCCGAATTGAATATCCAGCACGTCCGAAAAAGAAGAAGAGGCAAGCACGTCCGAAAAAGAAGAAGAAGAGGCAAGTTCGAAGTTTGAAAAGAAACAACTCATCTCTCTAAAACCCATAGCTCTGAGAAACGGTTGAAGGCAACGGTTAACGACGGTTGAAGGCAACGGTTGAAGCCACTCCGTTCTCCAGACCCTGAAAAAGTATTTATTTTGAGTAGATGGGGCAAAGGTGTGGATTCCGAAACAGTGAAGGGGCGAAGCAGTGGAAGGGGAATGAGAGAAGCCGTATTCGTTGGAAGTGGTAGGTTCCATTTGTGGAGCAAAGCAACACAAAGACCCCACACAGACACCTTGCGATTGTTCAATAACCAGCATTTGGTGAGTAATTTATGGAATTTGAGTTTAGGGTTAGAGTAATGGTTTTCCCCAATATGTACCATCAATTTTGTTGGATTTGGCATCTCTTCTTTGTGCTTCAGTTGCATGTTAATTTTTGCTTGGGTATATGTTAAAAAAAGAATGAAAATCAAGTCAATAACAAGTGAATAACATGTCAATAATGATGTGAATAAGATAATGGTGTTGAATTGGAGGAGGCCCTCAAAACCTTCCACATTTGAAGCAGCGCATAGTGCAGATTATCTCTCTTGCGCTAGAATATATATATTTTTTGAAATACATATGATTTCCTTTGTTACTAAATTTGCCTGAGAAACATGAGAACATATAATAATAATAAACTCATGAATAGAAGTGCAAAGCATTTGATGAGTAATTTATGGAATTTGAGTTTAGGGTTAGAGTAACGGTTTTCCCCAATTTGTACCATCAATGTTGTTGGATTTGGTATCTTTTCTTTGTGCTTCAATTGCATGTTAATTTTTACTTGGGTATAAGTTAAAAAACGAATGAAAATCAAGTGAATCACATGTCAATAACATCTCAATAACATATTAGTAATGATATGAATAAGATAATGGTGTTGAATTAGAGGAGGCCCTCAAAACCTTCCACATTTGAAGTAGTGCAGAGTGCAGAGTACCTCTCTGGCGCTAGAATTTATATATTTTTTGAAATAAATATTATTTCATTTGTTACTAAATTTGCCTATGAGAAATGAGAACGGATAATAATAAACTCATGAATAAAAGTGCAAAGCATTTGAAATAAAGGTTGATCTATGACGATTGTGGTTGACTGAAGAAAAAGCTAGAAAGAAAGAAGGATGTGGCAATTGCTTAGCAAGCAGATAGCAGAATAGATGTTTTGCTTTGCTTCCTTCCACTATATTTCTGATTTATTTATTTTGTGTTGTGTATGAGATGACAATAATTGTCATGTGTGTGAAGTGCAGAACTTGCCTAGATTGCACTCACACTCACTCATGCATCAACCATTGATTAGAGTTTGGATCCATAAATAAAACACATGAAATTGTTTGTAATTCACATAATCATTGCATTAACAGGTATTTGCACAAAATTTGTCATATTGCTTTGATGATGTTAAAGCATGTGATCAGTAATCCCTATGCTCATGTACTTTGTAAAATTTGTAATGTGCCTGGTTGACTAGTTGTGTAAATACCAATGTGATTGTGCAAATACGTGGTAGTATATGTGTTCACGTTATTTCATCTTGT